>NW_009637536.1:0-22337 GCF_000690535.1 Cariama cristata | reverse complement strand
GCACCCGCCGCCGCGATGGCCCCGCAAAAGAACATGTCTCACTTCACAGGCAGGAGTCTACGAGAGCTGGCACCAAGTTGGAGCGGGTGCTTTCGAACCCCATTCAGAATAAAACATTTCCCTCTTTCCCCCCCGTGCATTACATAAATTTAAACTTTTCCATTATCGAAGCTCTCAGATATTCTGAGAGAAGTTACAAAATGTGTTTACTTACAAATTTGGAAGTAGCGACAAGACGCAATGCAGTGAATTTGTCATCTGCTCATGACTAGCAGATGGTCCTCCTTCTTTGCAAGCAAACTGCGTGAGTCACATCTTGCCTGGTTCATAGAATCGAACCGAGAAGCTCTCTGGCACCAGGGTGGACAGTGTTGCCCATCGCTAATCATGCTGCCTGCCCACACGGCGAATGGGCTCTCTTTGCACTGGGCGAATTTCTCTGCGCCTTTTGCAAAGGTTCATTATTCCTCCTTCTTCCATGTTAGTTTAATTTGGGTGCACTCCTGTCTATTGAGACTGCTTCACGTGGCTCTTGCAGTGCAAAGGGATCTTTAAATGGGAACACATTACATTAACATTTTACAGACGATCTGAAAGAGATAACTGTGAGTTATGCTTAAAAACAGACTCATTTTTTAGCACTGGATGAAGTCAAAGTGGGAAATACAAAAAAGCCTTTTGAGACCCTTCTGCCTGGAATCAGTGCTGCTGCAGACAGTGCTGTGAAAACCCAGTTCCTTGCATGAAGGCATAACGTGTTGAAGGTGGCTCTAAACTGTGCTGTTAGTCAGTAACAAAACAAAATATTAAATTAAGATAGCGCAACTCTGCATCGGTTCAGGGATCTATGCAGATCTTGCAGGACTGGAGTTGCTTGTCCTGGTAAACAGATGAGGCTCAATTTTATTGCAGGGATGTTAGAGAGTTGTTTTACAAGGATAAAGTCATCTAGCATCCTCTCCTGCCTTCCCCCTCTGGTTCTTGAAACGATTATTTGACCAGCTATGTTCATGTTGATTTCTCTTCATGTTGAGTTTTTTCCTCAATAATGACACATTCCTTGTTTTGCCTTATCATGTAAATCTGCACAGATGATTCCTTTTCCTCTGTACTTTTTTTTTTTTTGGTGTGTGAATTCTTCACAACAGAACAAGAGGGAGCAAGTTTAAATGATATAAAAATGAGATGCTAAGAGTGATGGGGAAAATTGAGGGAAGATATCAACCTGAAAATGTTTTGAAATGCTTTTTTGCAAAGTGGCTAGGTTTCAAGTTGACAGGCTCTTTTAAAATGAATTCATTTCCAAAGCTGTCACTTATTTATATGGCATAATACTTGTTGCTCTTTGCTGGATGCAAGAGTTCCACTCACTCACAGCAGCGACGTGTAAGTTATGCGCTTCTGCCAGATGCTCACATGTTTGCACAATGTGAGACACTTGAATTGAGCTCGACTGTCTTTAGGTAGCAGGGGGCATGTGAATACTGTAAGGAAACAGTTCTGGGTTCCCTTGCTTTTCCTTTTCTTCTGAAATGTTTTCTTGCCTGGCTTTCGTAGAAGAGCACTCCAGAACAAGACACTTTTCATAGGTATGAACAGATAAACAATCCTCTTGTTTCTGAAAGAAATGCTAAAATGCATGGAGGACAGTGAGGAAACTCTCATTTATTTAATAATAAATCACAACCTGTGATTTGGAGAGGCAGGAGCTGGAACCAACCTGTGAGCACCATCACTACCTGCTGGCTTTCCGCGCTGCTTTAGGCTCCTGCCACAGCAGAAAGGAGGTGCTACGGATGAATGCTAAAATCTCTCCCTGTGCTGCAGGAGGGGAGGGCTTGGAGGTGTGGAGGTGTGTCTTTGAAATCAAGAGAGCCACAGATTTGCCCTGGGTCTGCTGTCTTGCTCCAACAAAATCCCCCCATACCTTTCAACTGGCTACAGAGGAAAATGCTGACAACTCCAGCTCATGGTTTTGCAGTCTCTACTACTACTTTGTATTGGGAAATGAGGATTTATGGGGACCTGAGGAGTCCTAGAAATGAAGTCAGGGTCTCTGGAGTTCCTTACTTGGGCTTCCCACCTCTGGGAAGGTGGGACTTGCTGGCCCCTGATGTGTCTTGGCCCCAGGCAGAGTGCAGCCGTAGCCCATCACTGCCATTTCTCTCAACTCTTCCTTTTCTGCTTTGGGGGTCAGGTGCTGCCCTGGGAAATTGCCTCCCTGCAAGCAGATAGAGCTTGGGCTGATTGCTCTGCCCGAGCCCCTCAGCAGTGGCCGTGAGGGTGCTGCTGCTGAGCTACCACTCAGTACGTGGGTATGAGAAAGGGAGGGAAACTGAGGGCAAGGTGGTTCTGAAAACATCAGGAGGTTGCTTGCAGAGGTGGATCATCTTCAGGTTTAGGAAAAGTGACATTCACGGGAGCCTGTGGGGACTCCAGTGCATCTAACCACCATCAGGAGAGTCCTCCGAAGAGCAGAGAATAGGCTTGTCCTCTTGGTCCCTGATGAGAGCCTCCTCTCTCCTCTCATTGCTGCCAATAAATCCAGGATTAGGAAGCTGACAGCCGCCTACACGCTCTGGAAGAACACAGTGACCACGTGCAAAATTTATAGCCAACAATATTACCGTAGGTGGGGATATAAAATACTTTTGTGGGGTTTTTAGGCTTGGGATTCCCCACAGATGCTGCCAGTGATAAACCTATCCGGATACATCATCCCTCTGCAGCGAGGCACGCTGAAGGGGAGGGCTGGCAGGTCACCGTGCTCCATGCCACTGCAGAGTCCCAGAGATGGACACTGCCCTGCACTAAGTCCCAGGTGCTCTGGCAAGGTGCAGGTTACCTATGTATGATACGTCTTGAGCCTGGCTTTTGCTCTTCGGTCAGATCCATTTGCCTCAGGTCAGTGCTGTGCTTCTTTTGCTCTGTCAAAACCCTAAAGCCCTGGCTGGTTGCCCTTTTGAGCAAGCTCCTTCACAATCTAGGACCTTTCCCTTACGGTCTCAGCAGCTTACTATGTAGATGGTGCTGCACAGACAGGCTCAATCCTGAGCTAAGCTTTCTCCACAGAGCCCTGCTTGCCTGCTGGACCCTATGCAATGAATGCGAGACCAAGAGGAACAAGATGCCATGTAGATGGTGCTGCACAGACAGGCTCAACCCTGAGCTAAGCTTTCTCCGCAGAGCCCTGCTTGCCTGCTGGACCCTATGCAATGAATGCGAGACCAAGAGGAACAAGATGCCAACAGTGAGAGACTTGTGGCTGCAGCTGCATCTCTGCCCCTACTGCAGCATCCTCACTTGCCCACAAAACCTGGTAGTCTGTGGGAGAGCCCTACCAGCCCATATGTAGGTGCCACCAGGGACTCCACCACTTGTAGGCATGGACAAGAGTTGAAAACAAACACTGTTTTCCCACTGTGCTCTGATGCACTGACACAACTCCATGTTTTGCAGCTTTTGGGACCTCTACCCTGTGCACAAGTCCCATGGGCCATGCAGCCTCTCTCCTCTCTGCTCCACATGCTGTGCTGAAAAGTGAAGGATTCAGGGAAACTGAAAGTCCAAGAACTCAACAGGTGTGAAGTGGCAGGGATCTGTAAAGAGAGAGCAGGTGGGGAGCAGGACATGGGCTTTCTAAAACATGGGCACCACAGCTGCCTGCCAGCTGCTGTCAGTGTTAGCCTGGTGGTTTGTCCCCTGCTAACAACACACACTGCTTGTCACTGTTACTTCACCAGGTTTGGGGCTCTCATGCTGACAGAGGGGAAGGAGGCAAGAAGGGACCCCAGAAAGGTCCATGGAGGGTCCAAGAAATCTCATTCGAAGCCTGCAGGGGGAAAATTAATTCAAGAGAAGTTGTGGATAAAAAGAAGTGGTGTAGTGAGCTCACACAGGCCTGGCATTTTTAGGTTTCTACAGTGTCTGAGATCCAGGTCTGAAAATCTTAAGTAAAATCATAACTTCGGAGGACGAGGTGGTAAAGGCATGCCAGTCTCACCTGTGTGTTCATCGTTACTGTTGGAAATAGAGAATTACAGCTGAGAAATTCAGATGCTGTGAATGACTGCTAGCCAGCCAGCTGTGGGGTTTCACCTCTGAGCAGAAACTCTTGTAGTGAGACAGTTTCTCGTCGCTTTTGAGTTCTCTTTTGAGTTTACTGAGATGAATACAAAATACAATTTATTCCTGAAAAAGAGCTGCTGTGTCTCCGTTGGAGATACTATGGATAAATGGGAAGTTCTGAGATACATAGTCTGCAACTCACAATGAGACTTTAAATAAGATGCCTGGGAAAGTGCAAAATCAGCAACCATTGGAAAACCCATCATCTCAATGATGGATATTTGGGAAAGATTAGAAATCCAGCTTTAAAACCAACACAGCTACCTTGCTTCTAAGTTGTTTAGTTTAAAGCTAGCTCACTGAGAGCCACATAAGCTTCTCACTGAAACCAGATAAGCCTATGGATGAAATATGAAAGAACTGCTGTTAGATGACTATAATGAAAAAGACAGATGTCCTGATTCTACTAGTATATGACAGCAGTCAGGCCATACAGCTTCCCCATGCCCCAGCTTCCAGCATAAAAATACGAGTGGTAGTCATCGATTTCAAAAAGACCTTGCCAAGGTCAAGTTTAATGAGTGCTTCATATATCTCAGATGAAGAAAACACAATAGAAGGGTAAATCTTATCAGAAACAGAATTGTATTTCTTGATTTCCAGACCTGTCTTAGCCTCAAGCAAGGGAGAAGTTTGTACAGCATAATTGATATGATTAACCATGACTGAAGCCCCATGTTTGCTAGACTGGAAGAACTGCTAAATCTCCAAATTTTGCCCAGTCATGTCACTGAAAGCGATACCGTACACCTGAAGAAGATTGCTACACCCAAATGTTTATTTTCCCAATGATACTAGTTGACCTACTTTCACCTACCAAGGGAGGTACAAGCTGTTCCTATCCAAATGTCCCCAGACCATCTCAGACGCGTGAGCTCTCTTTCTTTCGAACCTGTTTGGAGGGAAGTTATGATCTGGGTCCAGCCTGGCACAGAGCTGAGTTCAACACCTCACGCTCCCCTTTCCAGTGGCGTTTGCGTGCCTGGCTGAGACTGAAGAAAGACAACTTCTCCCAACAAATAATCCAAGAATTTGATTTTCTCTGTGAAGAAGATGTGATAAGAACATGGATGTCATCCAGGGCACATAAGGGAGAGCGGCCTGCCGAGAAGACCCACGGGGGGAAGGAGTGTGAGTTTGTGGGACCAGCACTAAGGATGAATTCAGCATCCACCACTGCACTTAGACTGCTGAATAGCTACTTGCAGCTGAATCCAACTCTTCTCAGTACCTGAAAAAGAGAACTAAAGTTTTGCTAAAGAAAACCAAGCTTCTGGTCTCAGGGGAAATGAGATTTTTTTTTTTATTGCTAATTTTTATATTTACCTTGCTGTGGATGTCATCTAAAGCTCCATAGGAGGAATATAGCTGGAGGTTTTTCCCAAATTTATATTATTTGAGGTAGACAGGCTCTGAAATAAACCTGAAACCTGGGAGGGGTGGGGAGGATGGAGGCTGTGCTTGAACCTTAACCCCACAAGTGTCCTTCCCAGCTGCTTGGTCTCTGGGTACCCAACCCAGCAAACATACCATGGGCTCCCCAAATTGTCTCATAGAGCAGCATCATGTAGTTAGCTCCAAGACACAGTTATACAGGGGCTTGTAATTTCTTCCTTAACTTTCTAACTATTGATGTTTTCTAGCAAGATATCCAAACTATGACAAGGCAGATGGGTGAAGAAAGGCCTTGCAAAAGAGAAGTGAAATGGGAGCTGATTCAAGCATCTGTAATTAGTTAATGGCTGTGAATATTTATGAAACCTCCCAGCAGTGGAGGCAAAGTGCTGATTCTAGAGATGCGGCTGCCCTCTTCCTTCACGTCTTTAATCCTTGCAGTCCCAGCTGCCGTGGCTCGAGTGTTGGAAAACTCCACCCTCTTTCTGGCCTCTGATCAAAATCAATATTTCAGAGAGAAATGCAGAAGAGCAAAGGAGTTAAACAAAAGTTCAGATAAGCATAACAAATACTGGAAAGCTGAGATCCTCCAAGCAGAGTGCTCTAGAAAGCACTCGCGTTAGTCTGGGCAAGGCTCTCATCAATTGCTGTGTGCAGAAAGAGCTATTCTTGGAGTCATAAGGAGGTAAGGGATTTATTTCCTCAGCTGCATGGAGTCATGCTATGAGATATCATTAAATAAGAATAATTAGGATTTGAGCTTTCAACGCACAAGATTTGTAGGTTTCCCTGTGTTTCCAGTCCTTTTCAAGAAGACCTTTCCTAAGTGGTAGTCAGGATTTCTGTACCATTTAACTATATAATCCTTACAAGCAATCTGTTTATGTCTATGTGATAAGTGGCTGTGTTCCTTTCCATTTGAGCATCTCTAGATGAGCTTGGTAATTAATATTTTGGTGCAATGACAAAATAAAATGTTGAAGTGTATTTTAATTTGAGCAGTTCAGCAGTGACCCAACAGCGTGGATTTGATTTACCTGGCAACACCTTGACTACAGTTAAGACAAATCGCAGGAAAAATGACAGTAAAATCCGAAGCAGTCACTTCAGGGTATTTGGGTTCATGGCTGCAAAGGCAATATGAATGGAGCTTGCACTAACATACAAATCCGAATTTTCAGAATGTGGGTAGCGAGCAAGCAAAGGTCTGATGGTTAACTTTCTGGCACCAGTTGCTTTCCTGCGACACCGCAATCGTTACCTCAGGTAAAACCAAATCGCTCTGTGACATTTCTTTGTTTCATGAGCAGAAAAAACTGTTCAGCTCTATCTTTGCCAAGCCGGAGCCTTCTCTTCCTTTCTGTGCATATGGAGGGTTCCCAGGAGGCACACAGAGGGTCTGGGGCAGCATCATGCAGGAGACCAGAATGAAGGTGGGAGAGATGCAAAGAGATCCCTCGTGCCCAGCTGAGGTTATTGTGATGGAGAGAAGCCCAGGGACAGCCCATTTTATTGAAGCATTTGAGATCTACTGAGGTGTTTAGTTTTGCCGAGCAACAAATCAGTTTTTTCGTTTTCAGAGGCTCAGTCTTGATCTTTTGTAAAACTGAGTGTTATTCAGATCTGGACCACAGCCTATTACAGATAATTCTGATACAGAATTTAACTTCGCCGCCAAATGGAAAGGTTTAAACTCAATGCTTTTCTTTAAAGGCAACACAAATGGCTTATTGAGCAACCCAGTGTCAGAGATCCAAGGAAGCTTAAATGGACAAAATAAAAAATGAGGTCCAACACTTAAAGAGACTCCCTACAACAAATCAGTTTTTTCGTTTTCAGAGGCTCAGTCTTGATCTTTTGTAAAACTGAGTGTTATTCAGATCTGGACCACAGCCTATTACAGATAATTCTGATGATACAGAATTTAACTTCACCGCCAAATGGAAAGGTTTAAACTCAATGCTTTTCTTTTAAGGCAACACAAATGGCTTATTGAGCGACCCAGTGTCAGAGATCCAAGGAAGCTTAAATGGACAAAATAAAAAATGAGGTCCAACACTTAAAGAGACTCCCTAACTCCTAGTAGGTGAAACCAAGTTAGAACATGGGCAGTGCCACAGTGACAGTGGGACCACACTTGATTGGGATCCTGTAACTTCTAGCTATTCCCACCCACCTTTTTAGCCAATAACAACTGGGCTGACACTCATTTAGGCTATAGTGGACACTACTGCTACAAAACCTGTTACCCTGTTAACAGAACAATTGCTATACACTTCCTGTCGAGGTTTCCAAATCTGGAAGACATAATCATTAATGGAAATGATTTATACAAAGCTACTTATTGGTGAACTAGGAGAGCACAGAACTTCTTTCCTGAAGAGCGATGTCAAACAGATCCTGTCAGAAAGGATGAACAATGTCACTGTTGTAAGATAAGTATTTTTAAGCTTGGTTGCTTTACTACCATTCCTGGGGAAGGTAACTTGTGCTAATGTAGTTCCATTAAATTCTAATTCCCTACTGCTCTTTGAAGAGTTTCGCTGCTGAGTATAATGGGACAGGAGTTTACATTGGACTGCTAATGAGCTCAATGTTTGCACATGCTTGGCTGTAATAACTCACGATCAGGCTAGGATGTGCTCTGTTGCTGGCGTGCTGTGTGCTGCCCTGCTAAGCTCTCTTGCTGGCCATACTTGCAAACTCTACCTCACCAGGCATAGCAGAAACTTTTTGAGTTTGTGTCTTATTTGAGACCATGGGTTGCCCTGCTGATGTTCTCCAGGGTGAGACTCTTCTCCTGTAAGCAAACAGCGGAGATTAACGCTAGGCTTGGGAGCACGGAGGGAGCACACAGGGTATTGCCCTGAAAAGGTGCAAAGGATTGGCATGGCCAAGGGAGTGGGAGGCAGAAGAAAGACCGTCTGTGGGGAGATAGACGTGACAGAGTATGACATGCAAGGTGGTGCTGAGCAGTCCTGGTGGTCCAGGAAGCCACAGAAATAGGAAGCTGCAGGAGGAAAAGGGAGGCACAAATAATGGCTTTAAGCAGATGAAGATGCTGAAGCAGATTGCCCTTTACCTGAGCAATTTCATGCCAAGGCACTACCCCAGGTATGCATCTTAGGATGTGCTACATAAACATATGTTTTCCCAAAAGCGCTGTCCGTTGCAATGATTGCAATGGGTCAAGATAATTAATTACAGCTATTATAAAAATAATATGATTCCGTAACACATCTGTATCTCTTAAATTCGGAACATTCCAAATTCTTGCTGGTTTCACCAGTCACATGCTCAGAAACAATTTCAACGCACTAAGGAGAATGATAAAAACTATAAATCAGGTGTTTAAATCCCCACAACCATGCTAGCTTGAGAGAAACTCAACATCCCAGGCAGAGCGCCAGATTTTGTTATTACAGAAAAAGGTTCTTCTGCATGTGCTAACAGATTAGATGTTCCTAATGGTCTAGGCAAGTGCACTGTAGGTTTTACAATTGTGATAAAATGCAAATTTCGCCCATAAGTCTTCCTGCTCACATGGAGGATAACAACATACACATATGTGCGTGTGTTTAGAAACACTGTTTTGAAACTGCTGGGGAAGGGAGTGTAGAACAGTATGACTTCTCCAGATTTCATTTTGAGATAAATATACTGAATTGTATTAAAAAACATATCTGATTTTTAAGTTACTTAAAATTGTAGTGTTCAATATGCAGTATGGACATGTGACCTGTAGCTCATCAAGGTATAGTGAGCATATCAACATATTGAGTGCTAGATAAAGAAATTAATTTTGCTGGATCAAAAAAAGAGGCATGACACAAACAAAATAAAGAATGAAAGTCCAATAACAGGAAAGGCGGAGCATCTGTAATAGTTATGATCGATTTTCCATTGCTCTACATCTTTGGTAGTAATTACATCAGAGGTCATGTGGAGACGGCTATAAAATGTTAAAAGAAAAAGCTAAATGGAATAGCTAGTTTGTGCTGACATGGCTGAACCTGCTTCGGGTTGGGTCGCTCATGGTGGTTTAAGTTCTGGAGTCACAGTTGGATAAATTTGCAATGTACAACCAAGAGCATTCAGATTTTAGTGAATCAAGGCAAACAAACTGACTTTTATAAGCCAATATTCCAAAAGTATCCCAGCTCTAAGACACGTGAAGTCCAGAAGTGCCCTGACATTAAATAATCTCCACCTGAACCATCTTTCATAGGACACAAGGCTGGTTTTGCAGCAGGGGTTTCATCATTCCTGACAAGTGCTTTTTGAAAACCTCAGCCCTGAATATTCTGAAAGGTGACGTGCAAACAAAATCAAACCCCTTCCAGCATACTTGGTTCTCTGCCCTCACACGGGGCTTTACAAAAGCTAACCTGAGGGTTTTAAAAAAATATTGTGAACTTCTGTCAGAGAAACGAGATGAGTATGAGAGTTCTCAGAGTGCTCTGCCCATCCACCTGCAACCAAAGTTGAACTCCACGTGGCAAATCCCACCCGTACATGCATGGTTGAGACTCTCTTTGCCTCTGTGAAATGATGTCCACTTGCTTCAGATTGAGATTTAGACCGCTTTTTGTTAGAGGGTCCTTGCCATGATGCTGGTTGGGGGGAAATCCAAAACAGAAGTGTTTCTCATAGATAGATTCTTCACTTTATGCAAAATGTGTTGTGACACATTATCTCTTCAACATGTAGCAAAGTGTACTTTGCAGCGATTGAAGAAATTCAGTTAAATCTAGCCTGTACTTGCGTTCTGGTTCGTTATTTATAGCAAGTGTGGGAGTGTGTTGGCCTCTTCTGACAGCATATCATGGCCATCTTAAATTCTGAAAGCACTTTTCTGTTGCTACAGTAAATGTTTAAGAAGTTGAATCTTAAATTTGAGAGTGATTTGGAGACCAGTCTGTGACACATTAACAAAATTAGACCAGGAAATGTGTGTGGAACAAACTCTCGTGCTTTTATAACGAGCGAGGTTGTTGGGAGTGCGTTACCTTCTGTGCATGTTGCTAAGGCACGGCCTCAGTGACCCACAGTGATGCTGGGAGGATGTGTTGGCCCTCGGCATTTCAAGAAAAAAATGTTTACTGAAGTAACCTAAGTGATTTAGGAAACCAAATCTCAAGCTGTTGTGGAGAGCACTTTGCACAGTATGAACTGGAGTTTCGACAGCGAGCATAGTCAGAGGCAAAAGAGTTAATTTTGCTTCAATAAGAAGACATGGAAATAATTTTTTCTCACTAATTAAATATGAAACTGACTAACTGTATGCAAGTGTAATTTTCTTATCTTATTAGCCATGTTCACTTCTGAAGTGAATAACTACCAGCATTGGTACAGTATATGGGCAGAATAATAGTCGTACTGATTTTTACTTTAATCTCTGAATACAATTAGCATAATTTAAGCCATTATAAGCTACAGCAGATAGAAATCACATTATAGAGACTGTAGGTGGAGAAGTGGGTGGTCACATGCAGAGGGAAAACTGGAAGAGCACTTAAAATACGACCGAATAATAAGCATGCAGGGGAATGTAAAGCTACGTGGAACTGAAAGGCATGTTATTTCTAGTGATGGGGGGAGAAAAGTGGATAATCAAGAGCAAGGTTCAAGGACTTCTACTACTGCGGGGCCTTCTCTCCAGAAATGCTGCATGCCCCATTGTGTGTGCATTATGTTCACTCCAGTGCCGTTTATACGAAGGGGGGGTTCAGGCAGGTGCCCCGCACCCTTTAGGTAAGGCAGGAGCTGTTTGGGGTGGCAGCAAGTGACTGACCACGGAGCAACCGCAGGAACGAGTTAAGCAAAGAAGTAGAGAACATGGAGATGATGTTTACACGTAGGCAGAAGGAATGATGGTCTTACTCATGAGCATTTTTAGTTATTTGTCTTTGGGAAATAACTGAGTTTTCTTTTTTAAGGTATCATGTGAGTGGTTTTGGTACAGGTAGTAGAGGGCAGCACCACCTCCCTTCCCCTTGTTAGCAGGTCGTAGGTGCAACAGTTTATACAACTATTTTATAGGGCATAAAAATCCATTTCCTATCAGAGGAGAGAAACAGCCCAATGAAGATGTACGGATCAAATCTTGCCTGACCAGGTGAAGAAGTGAAGAAGCCAAGATATGATGGGGGAAGTAAAGAGGTAGGTCAGATGAGAAACCAGAGGGAGAGAGCTGGGACCACAGGTGTGAAGTGTGTTTGAGTGGGTTATACATGAGAGGGGTGACGGAAGAAGGAAAAAGAAGAGAGAAGGGATAGGCTGGATGAGGAGACTGGGGCTGGAAATCCTGAATTGTACGCTAGGACGGACCAAATGGGCAAAGGCAACGAGTGTGGGAAGAAAATGCCATGAACGAGGATAAGAAATGGGGATAAGTTGGTGCAAAGAAACCAAAGCTCGAGGAGAGTGGGAAGAAAGTGCTCCCCACCACAGCCTGAACCTGAGCCCGGGACACTCACATTGTTTTACTCCTCTGCTGTCAGCAAACATTGGTAGAACCACTGGCAAGCCATCATATATCCCCTACTGTTGCAGTTGCTCCATGGAAAAAAAGAGATTACAATTAAAAACTCAGGAAAAGAACACCCTCAGCTCTTTTTCCTTTTGAAGACATACCTGCCACCTTCTTTTACATCCCATACTAATTTCTGTGGTGTTTTCCAAGCAAGTAACAAAATTAAGCCCAGGAATCAAGCCTGTTTAACCAGTAATAATCTGAATTTGGCCATAATCAAATTTCTGTGGCCACTTTTTAATAGTTGCGAGGAATTCTATAGGATTTGGTCCTTAGCACAGACCTGTCTGAAATGTTACCAAAGGCAACAACTGAAAAGCTGTGCTGAGCTGGTATAGCATTTATTAATCATCAGGTAAACCTTATTTATATCCTGACAATTTAACCAGAGCATATTGTTTGAAATGAACTAGGAATGTTCTTCATCGTGTCATGACTGTGAGTATGCCGCAGCCAGGCTTCACTGCTGAAGACCACAACATGACTTTGACATATTTTCCACATCAAATTTATTGGTTTCCTATCATAGAGACATTTCTGACATACAGAACATGGACCTCACTCCTAAGTGGCCGTTCTGTTATTGCAGTGCTCTCTGCTCTTTGAAACTTCTGCCTACGAAAAATCAATCTCCAAACTAAATTCTCTGCTACATAATAAACAGTGCTGTCACCAAATGGCACTTGCAAAAGCAGCCTTCCAGCTGAGTGAATGTCAGACTGGAAGTCCAGAGACTTGGACGGTGGCCCCAGGTTGCCCAGAGAGCTCCTACAGAGCTTTCATACAGAGATGAAAATATTCTGCTTTTTGGATCAGCCCTACTTGCATTTTTATGATGAATTAAGCAAAGCTACACTGAGATACGGAGTGTACTCTGTATGTGTGTGGGGGTGGAGACTGGCCAGAAGATCTGTAGAATCATCATTCAAATCAATGTGTATCACCTCCAGAAATATGGGCACTGTGCAGTGTTTGTAGATGAGCAGTACGTATGAAGTGAAGATGCATACATACCATGCAGTTGTACTTTTGGCAAAGATGACAGATGTTGATATTCCATGATAATATTTTAAAGGTCTGATTTTTGTTTATTCAATTAATATTAGCTGTATTTAATGCAAGAAAAAGTGTTGCAATTGCACTGAAGCATCCTGTTGCAAAAATCTCAGCAAAGCCAATTCAGTAATTAATGAGTAGACTTTTTTCCAGTTTTTCTTGTAAGTTTTGTGCTTTATAGACTTTTTAATGAGATTAACTTCTTTAATGCCTGTGCCTGTAAAACAGGTAGTGGCGTCTGTCTGAAAAAGAAACACACAAATACAGAAAGTTTGTATTTCTGAAGGTGAAAATGAAGGCAGCAAGTAAATCATGTTAATGTATGTTTAACACTCTGTAGTTCTGCTGTTTGATTTTGAAAAACAGTTATGAAAGAATATGAAGTGATAACGAGGACACCCCTCGCCCAGCCCAAACTCTTAAGAAATAGCAGCAGTCCTGCAGCACTGCATTTGTCTTTCAGTGCCAGGGCTCTATATTTAACAAGCTTTCCCCAGCTCCCACACCCAGATGAATTCATTGGAATGCAGAAGGAAAGCAAGAGCTCATCTGACTCATTAGGAGGCTCACACGCAATTACCATCAATTAAAAATACCTTCTAAAGCCACCATGTGAATTTGGGTGTGCTGAAATAAATGAAACCATCGGGATCTCTGTAAGTAGGACTTAAGCTTAGCATTGCACTCAGGACAAATGCAGATTTGATTAACCTGCAAAAATAATTTGTTGATGTGCAGAGTAACATGTGGAGGGATCCTTAGAGAAGCTATACCCAATGAAATTTTATGTCTTCCACTTCACCGTCTGCGACTCGCAAGCGATATACCCAAAGAAAAGCTTCTCTATATTGGGAATGTATTGAAAAAATACCTGTTGTAACAAAATGTTTTGTTGATGCCAAATGATTTTCTCTCTTTCCTTTCACCAGCCACTAGTGAAGAAAAAAGTTAAGAGGTGGAAGTGTGATGACAAATGATTTACGGATGGATTTCAGTTTCACTATATCCCGATTAAGATGGGTTGTAAACACTTTCCTTTCTTATCCTGAGATCCTTCTCAGAATCTCTTCCATTTAGGCTTAACTTGTTAGATTTAGAATAAGCTATTCAAAAGACTCTGAGCAGCTTTTGAGCCAACTGAACAGAATTAAAGTGTCTCTGTCATAAATGTTCTTTGAAAAATTTTATCGCAACATGAAATTTTCCCATTTGTCTAATATTTTAACATGCACTTTTGAGCATTTAAGTACTGTTGATTAAGCTTTTTATTACAGCTTTTGAAAAAATGCAATAGATCAATTAAATGTATATGTATACATAATTACACAAGCATTTTAGAAGTATATACAATAAAATAAGCATATGCCTACACTATACTTATTTGTATTCACTAGGCATAAGAAACAGCCAGTCCTACCTTTGTCTGTAAGAAAGATAATACCTAGTTATCAAGGATTATTGCATTGTTTCTTCTTGAAAAAAAGCCAAAAAACTTTACCTGTCAGCACTTTAGAGTAGGAACTGCCATTTTTGTTACTATTTATATTCCGGTGGTGCCAAGAGGATCCTTCTGTTTAGGCCTTTATAAGCTTATAATGAGACAGAATTAGTCCCAGAGGTGGAAAGCACTCAGACCTCCACCAAGGCCTCTAGGAGCTGCCACCGCACAAATAATAACTAGCCCTAGAGTGCAGACATTGATCTCCGTATAAAGTTTGGCATATCCTTTTAGCTCTTTCATGACTTTATTTTAGGACAAAGAAGAGAGTCCAAACAAATACTTTTGGGTTTGTGTTGGGTTTTTTATAAATGCTAAGTGGTTTAAAAACATAGATCTGAGTTTCGTATGTTGGGTCCACTTCTCTTTGGAATATTGTGTAGAAATTATAATGGATAGCAAAAAAAAATCTGCATATATATTCATTTTTACAAATATTCTAATATATTTCCTCTCTTGTCTGCAGTAAGCAGTTACTCTGCGAGGGCAAGTATGATCAGGATCCTCAAAAATCCCTAATGCTTTTTGCTGATATTTTAGACATATGTATGTACTCAGTGTATTGAGGCCAAACAATTATTAAACATGGTGAAGGTCTCAAGGAAAACATTTGAAGTTGGCAGAATATAGAAGCACATATATTCTTACATGACCAGGGAAGAGGTGCTTACAATTGAAGAACACCTCAGGTCCCGTGCAACTCAATTTTACCTGTACATGTTAACCTTTTTCAGTACATAGGTTTTTGTTCAATGAGTTATCTACAAATAAACAAATACGGATTTTGCTTTCACATAAAAGTCCCTCCAGATAACAGGAGCAATCCAATTGAAAACCAGAAGTCAAAAACCTTGTTTCACTTACGTGAATTAAACACAGACTGAGATTTTTTTCCTAATGTTTCCCTTTTTTATTGTTTCTCAAGGAAAAGGGTGCTATGTTAGGAAATGTAAGTGTCAATAAAGTGTAGAGGTGACTTTATTAACAGTATGGATGTTGCTTTTTTGGAAATATATCTGGAAGATTTACTGCCTAGTATCTCCCCTGAAGTCGTATGAATCACAGAAGAAGGTGGAGCCGAGGGGTGGGACAGGAGCTGTTTATCAAGAACATTTGAGAACAGCTACCAGGCTGAAAGAAACAGAAGACAAAAGATCCATTTATTTAATCATCTTTGATCGTTTGCAGGCTTTGTTTGAATGTGTTTGCATCTGTACTTGCAAAACTGGAGAGTGTGCAAACTTGGTGCCAGGCAGAAAGGCTCTCTGCTTTTAGATCAATTTGATTAAATTCATACAAGGGAAAAAAAAAAAAAGTGTTTGAAGCCAAAAGTAGGGTGACACTCTTGATGCTCAAGCTGAAACTGAAGTCTGCGCTGCTACATCCGAATTTGTCTTGGGTCACAACACCAACAAATGAGATATTTGCAGCCACTGTAGAAAAGACCTTTGGAGCATTATAAGAAAGGGTAATTTCCACGAGGGTGTCCAGTACCGCCTGGAAGAACCAAATAGCAATAATATTGTTGCCATCAGTGCTTCACCAAGGAGTTTCAGAAGGGAGAAACCTCTAGAAACTTGGTTATTTCCTAGTAAACTCTGCAGGCTTCTAAGCAGCTCTTGTATAAAGCCCTTGGTTTAAATTATGTTAATCTTTTTCACAGGGCAGTGATAAGCAACTTTCTGATTACAAGAACAAAATAAGAAAATAATGGGACAAAGTCTCTGCGGACATAAATCAGTGCAATACCCTTGAAGCCAACACACAACAGACAATTTCATTTTCTATCCAGCATGTTCTAAAACAGGGAAAGAATGTTAAAATTCTTCTTTTTGTGCCGAGATTAAATCCTGCAAATTTACCATGGAAACCATTTCTTTTTTTTTTTTTCCCCCTTCCTTTTTACAGTTGAGTTATAGTGATTCTTTCAGACAGGAGGTGTGAGCATTGTGTTTTGGGGTGGGGGCTTTGGGGAGGTGAGTTGAAGAGAGAAGTAGGGAGCTGTGGAGGGGGAGAAGGAGAAATACGTACATCAAAAATGAGTTCACGTCCCTGAGCTCCTGGTGTCAAGAGCTAGCAAAGGGCAGATGCTTCTAACAGTTGGAGAATAAAAGTACGGAGGAGGCAGTCATTCTCCAGAAGGCGAGAAGCCACCCCACAAAGCAGGGAGGACTGGGATGACCCACTTTAGAGAGTGCCTACGTGGGTGTGGGTAGGAGGGGTGTTGGGTTGGCAGGAGATGGAGCTCCCCGGGCCGTGGGAGCTGACTCATGGGCCCCGTTTGATCACACCGCCGCAACAGCAGCGCAGAAGGGAACTCTGTGATGGCAACCCTGAGTGTCAATAACGCCGGCGTAGCGTGATGGGGAGGGAGGGCTGGGATCAAGGGTGCACCCATCACCCAACCCAGTCACATTGGCCCAGGGGCACTGCAGAGGAGCAGCCACCCCATGGGGATCTGCTCACCAGCCCAGGCTTGACCACACCATCAGGGTGCTCGGGCAGCCTGTGAGTTCCTCACAGGTATGGGTAGGGTCTGCCCAGGCTTTTGTTTTGGAGGAAAAAGCTGACTTTTGTGGCATGCTTTTGTTGCTCTTTCAGGTTTTTTTTTTCCTCCATGTTTAAATTCACCTGTTGTAGAGTATCTCAAGTGTAACCCAAAGGTTATCTCAAACTTTTAATATAAAAAGGTCAAGAGAAGGGCATGGGGAGGCAAAAGGAAAGGTAGCCAAGGTGGGCTTGCTTTCCCATTGCTTCACCCCATATGCAATTTTGCTTATAGAATCATAGAATCATTTAGGGTGGAAAAGACCTTTAAGAACATTGAGTACAACCATAAACCTAACACCGCCAAGTCCGCCACTAAACCCTGTCCCTAAGCACCACACCTACACGTCTTTTAAATACCTCCAGGGATAGGGACTCCACCACTTCCCTGGGCAGCCTGTTCCAGTACCTGACAACCCTTTCAGTGAAGAAATTTTTCCTAAGATCCAATCTAAACCTCCCCTGGCACAACTTGAGGCCATTTCCTCTTGTCCTATCGCTTGTTACTTGGGAGAAGAGACCGACACTTACCTCGCTGCAACCTCCTTACAGGAGTAAATGGGGGGTCCATTTTTCATGGGATACAAAATTTGAATCCCTCCATGTTCTAATTCAGTTAGGACTTTATCTGGCTGACAGGGTTACTGGAGTCAACCAGGTCTGCCCCTTGCCAGCCCCCTAACAGGACCTATGGGTCCATCTGTGTCTGTTCCTCATTTCTTGACGTTTCCATTTTTTTTCATCTATTTCTCTCAGGTGGACTTACTATGTCCTTTTCTACTGATGGAGCATTTCAACATCCTTCTGTTGGCACAATGTCATATCTGTTTGCTTATACTAAACATGAGGAATTTTTTTATGGTGCCTCATCAACCACATTGAATTTTTAGAATGATTTGTTCCTTCCTACTTCTTTTACTCACTCATAGCAGTAGACTTGTTCATGACAGAAATGAGACATTTCAAGGATGATAAGATGCTGTAGCAGCCTGGCACAAAATTACATCTTTCTGCCCTGCGGTGCTTTTAATGTGGTACCTCACCGACTTCCACAGTCCTCAGCTGTTCAACATTTTTTCCTGAGGATGTCCACAAAATAGAAAGTTAGAGCAAATTCATACACAGACACAACCTCAGCAAAACTTCAGAGACTGAATGGTCTAATCAGTGTCTACAAGGTTTACAAAATTCAGGGTTTGCATGTTAGTAAGTCTGCATTTACTTTTCACGCTATTTATTTGTAACCCTTTGGTGTCCTGGAGCCTGAGTCATAGGTCTGGATCTTGCTATGGATGGTCTCTGTACACAGACTTATTTAGACCCCAGAGATCATCTAGTTTCATCTAGTTTTGGAGCATAAAATTTCTGCATAGGAATGTGCTTCTCTCTCCACTGCGTAATACAGGGGCTTCTAGACCACATGCTGGGCACTGCATAGTGCCTTGGCACAAAAGATCGGATGGTTAGATTTTGTCGATGTTCTTTGCATATTTACGGTCTCAAAGCACTCACACTCTTACAGCAAGCTGTATTTAACTGCTTTTTGTGTACTGCTTTGCATTTCTCATTCTTGCACAAGTGACTGTAAAATATGTAAATGAACATGTTATTTTTCTGTAGTGAAATTCAAAACAAACAAAAGCCTCTACACAAACCTCCCAAAAGATCAGTTCTGAAATTTCAGGCAGTTTTCCCACTTGCAAATGGACCATCAGTATTCTTCCAATGAAGCTTTCAAGTTCATCAAACTGTTTGTTCCAGCCCTCCATCACTCTGATTGCTACTCATGTGCTTTGCACTGGTGTTAAATTTTGTATATCTACTTCTGTGAGTTCTGCACCGCTTTGAAATGACTGCTGATTCAGAAGGTAATGGGGATTTTTTTTTTTCCAGGTCAGTAAATATAAGCTTAGGATTCAGCATGCAGACTGGTGATGTTGAAAGACCAGCTTTACAGTTTCAACCCTAAATAGGAAAGTCAGTCTATTATCTAAAAGGGGTAGAAAACATGTGACTGAGAGGTAAAGCAGTGGTCAGGCATTCCTTCAGTAAACTTTTGCAAGTTTACTCACTTGCATTTGGAGTCTCATATTTGACATTCTGGAGATACAAGATTTCTGCTTTGTCAACATTTTCGCTATGTTGAAGTTTGGAATCAAAATTATTGTTATTTCTCATTAAAAAAAGATGCATTTGAATTGGTTTCTCCTTCTGAAATTTTTAAAAAAAGATTCTCGCACCCAGGCAGCAGTTGACTGTCAAGGCTTGTAGGATGATGCAATATATTTTCATAGCTCAGTTGATAAAGGTGTATGCATATATATATACACATATACTTATGTATATATAAATACACACATATATAAAAGCATGTATTAAAGGAATTCAAGCTTTCCTTCACATCTATGAATGGTTTAGACTCTAGCTTCATGACCACAGATAGAGAGTTTGGAAGCTTTATTATATTCATGTTGCCTTGGAGCTGGAGACCCAGGACCATGGGATCCCCACTGACACCCACAGGAGAGAATAATGTGAGGATGTAAAGCCTGGTAGCCCACGCTCCAGAAGTATTCAAAAGGCATGTTTTTGTCAAACTCGTGTTCTCCAGGCCATTTAAAGCTTGTCAAGCCCGAATGCTTGTGTGCAACGCTTGGAAATCACTTAGTTGAACCCAGCAAGAACCTTGTATCATGGAAAGATTCCCAGCGAGTCCCTGTGACAAGCTTGCAGTTCTGTCTCTCCACAGCACTCAGTGTGACAGCAGAGCGTCTCCCAGATATTTTGTACTCCCAGAACCAGTGTGAAGTATGAAAAGTCTCTTACACCTCCATTGCACAAGTGGGGGTAAGACATGGTGATACTGCACTCCCCCAGCCACCTGAGAAGCCTGGGGCAAAACAGAAGTGCATGCACATCTCTGAAGGCCTAGGCTGCAGCCCTAACTATAGGAGCATCCTTCTTCTGCATAAATAAAGGGATCTTGCTGGAATAAGGCTTCATGAGAAATGTAAATTTGTGAGAAACTGTCTGATTTCTGTGCTGCTGAGGCTTTCTGAGCAGTAGCACCAGATGCCAAAAAAGAAGGAAGAGGAAAGTGTGAACCCAAACCCACTTCTCAACGGCAAAGAAAGAGATTGAGCCCAGTCCTGCTGCCATCTCGTGTGCAGGGGCAGCTTCAGTCCCAGGGACAGTAGCGAAGGAGAGGCTGCACCTCCTGGTGTGGGACACCCTCGTCCTCTGTCACACTCTCTAAACCTTCACAGAGACTGTGAGAGCACACTCACAATTAATAAGCAGAAAAAGAGAGTATCTCAAACCCCTTTGGTTAACATGGAAAGTAAAAGTGCCCATGGCTCCTTCCTCATTCCCCTTTTACGGTGAAGGATACCAGGAAAGACACAAACTGAAGTGAGAAAGCTGGAGGTCTCCAGGCTGATATATTTTTTAGGCAGCTCTTGCTGCTGCTCTTCTGAGTGGCCATTTCTGAGCTATTAGCTTCCTAATTTGGCCATTCATTTTGTTGACAGTGTGTCTGCCGGCGTGCTTAGGCACAACATGCCATAACCCGTACGAAGCAATGCTCAGAGTCAGAAACAGGTGGATGAAATCGAGCAGAGTATGAACAGGGGAAGACCTGTTAAAGCACAGTCTGCTCTCAGGTGATAACCACCATGGCAGGGTGCGTTTGGAGGAGGAACAGCTAACGGATTTACAGACTTTGGCAGCTTTGCTTTCCCTATATGTAAGAAACAGGAGAGGAAAATGCAGGAGTACTCGGATCAGGCAGAGGAATCATAGAATCATTTGGGCTGGAAGGGACCTTTAGAGGCCATCTAGTCCAACCCCCCTGCGGTGAGCAGGGACATCTCCAACTAGATCAGGTTGCTCAGAACCCCATCCAGCCTGACCTTGAATGCCTCCAGGGATGGGGCTTCCACCACCTCTCTGGGCAACCTGTTCCAGTGCTTCACCACCCTCATTGTAAAAAATCTTTTCCTTATGTCTAGTCTAAATCTACCCTCTTTTAGCTTAAAACCATTACCCCTTGTCTTGTCATAGCAGACCCTGCTAAAAAGTCTGTCCCCATCTCTCATATAGGCCCCCTTCAGGTATTGGAAGGCTGCAATGAGGTCACCTCGAAGCCTCCTCTTCTCCAGGCTGAACAATAGAATCACAGAATCATTTGGGCTGGAAGGGACCTTTAGAGGTCATCTAATGGGAGGGAAGGTGGGAACTAACCCTGTTGCTGGGCTCCTCGCTGAGTAACAAAACCCGAACTGGGCAGCAAAGCCTTCTGGAAGTAAGTGAAGTAAGTTGGATGTGGAGGAGGAAGGTGAGCCAAGAACATGAAGGGGTGAAGGAAATCAATACAATTATCTCACCAACTACCTTCTGAACCAGTGGAAGGGTGGCTTGCAAGCACTGAAGGTGGAGTACTACAGGCAGGAGGGGACCAGAAAATCTGTAATACTCTGGCAGTGCTGCTGGAGAAAGGCATTTGCTCCTTGGAAATTCTACGCAGTAAAAATGTTGTTTGATTTGTGTATAGATACAAAAGGAAACTTTTTTTTTGCATTTCTCTCTGTCCTTACTATTGTTGATAATTGGCCACAATTTAAAATCAAAAAGCAGAGAAGAGAAAAAAGTGAGGTTTCGGTGTGCTTGAGAACACTTATTTTAAAATAGTTTGCTTAAAATCTTGTAGGAGTATTTGGAATTCAGGTGGTCTTTTTTTGTGTTTTTCAACCGGGCATTCTAACGAAATGTATGTGGACAGTATTGGTGCATGACATAGGATTTCCCACCCAAGATTAGTGTGCTTTGAAATCAATAGCTTCAGGGCTAAAAGATGAGCGCCTTCCGCTTGAAACAAAGGAACAGCTCCCGGTATTACTGCTATAGTAAAATGTTCAGGTTCGCCACTTCTTTGCGCGTGATGCAGATCGACAGCGTGCTAAATATGTTACAGTAGGGTAGCAGATATTTCCCTGATTGCTGTGTGTTGTACAGTACCTGGCACAAGGTTGACATCCGTGCAAAATAAGACACTTAAGATAATCATTAACGAATTATTAGTTGTGATTATTTTGTTTATTATAGTCATTCTATAGTAGTCGTTAGCATGAATTAACACTGCCTCAGGGACCATATGTGCTATGAGGAATTTCTCTGTGC
>NW_009637535.1:33388-39088 GCF_000690535.1 Cariama cristata | reverse complement strand
CCCACAGCATCTGCTCGGGGTGAGATTTCTTCCTTCTTCTTGGGCAGATATCCCTGCTTTTGACCTTGGGCTCGTATTCTTCCCGGCTGACAAACCGCTTCTCGCTCCCTTGGCATCGCTGCGTTTGCGACACAGATGGTGCTCGCAGCACCCTGCTTTCCCAGCCTGACCCTGCAGCAGTCTCTTTTTCCTCTGACTAACTAGAAAGCTGACACTGCTGGTCGTTCTGCATCCTACAAACCCAGCTTGTGCTGGAAGGGAGCTGCAAGACCCTTGGGAAGCCCTTGGCACATCTGTGTTGTGATCTATTACGGGAGACCCTTTGCAGGCCTTCAAGGCTGTGTTGGCCACATGATGATGGTGTCAGGGTGGGCAGCTGCGATGCTCATTGTGCTGCACAGTCCTGTGCATGCCCTGATTCATCTCAGCGTTAGGCAAGTGCTTCCTCTTTTGGAATTATTTACTTATAAATATCAAAAAAAGCCCCAATCATACTAGACCTCAACTATTTTGTCTTTTCTGATAGTGAAACCTTGGCAGGGTTAAATAACTTCACAGCACCATCCAACCAAGTGAGTGCTAAACAAGTGCTTCATTGTTTTGGGAAGCGAAACTTGAGCTTCTCCAGCGTGCCAGCCCAGCAGATGCCTTCTGAAGCTTGTTTGTAAACTAAGCAGGTGCATGGTTCTCCTGGAGTCAGGGAGACGTGTCTGTGAAAGTGCTCTGAGGAATAACAGTCATGAACCACCGGCAGCCCTCAGCCCTGGATGATCCTATGAGGCAATTCAGTTGCTTACCGTATTTCAAAGACAACAGCGGATGAAAGGCACTGTGGTTGTCTCTAGACACTCTTGCCAGGGTTAAGGCCCCATTTACCAATCAAGAATAATGGAATTTTACATCTTTTAGTAAGCACTTCAAGATCTGCTTGTGATAAGTGCCTTAGAGAAGCCAAATATCGCTATTATTATTTATTCCAATGTCAGAAATGTGTCCGCACCTAGTAGTAGATGGATGCCACCCTAGAGACCTTACAAGCCCATCAGCCAAATGATGGCAGAAAAGGAGTATCCATGCCTCCCTAGCCATACAATGTGTATCTGAGGGAGGTTAGGTGACTCACTCAAGGCTACTCAGCAATATGTGGAAGAGGTGGGACTGATTTCAGTGCCACATTGCTTGAGGCTGAACCTTCAGTAAAGATCAGGTTAGCAGAGCAAAGCAGTCCTTACAGAGAAGGGTCCTGGCCCCTTCTGGTCTCCATGCAGAGCTATGGTCGTGCTGGGCAGTCAGCCTGTGGCGAGTGAGCTTCCTTCTCTATTACTCATAACAATATTTTGTTGCTTCTTCAGCCCACTTCATAAGCACAGCTATCGAATCCCTGCTGGGACCCAGCACATTCATGTAAATACCTGGGATAGAGAGAAGGTTTCCTCTAAAATATTTTTTTTGGTCTGAAAACTAGGTTCTTCTAAACCCTCATCTTTTAGATGAAATGTACGCTTTGAACTTCTGTTGGAAAAGGAAGAAAACATTTCGGTTTGAAAGCCTGGGACTAGGTGAGGGACATTGGACTTGCCCAGCCAGATAGCGTGTGAACAGAACAAGAATGAGGTCCCCATCAGATCTAACACCTGTCCTTAATTAGACATGCTTTAATCTGTGGTGATTAAGTAAATTAGAGTTCAGTGGAAGGGTGAAGGTGCTCAGGACCTTGGTGAGTCATCTGCTTGGTGGCTCCACTGTCAATGCCAGCCAGAGAACGGGAGGAGCTGATGCTCCTGTGCGCAGTCCTCAGGGGCAGCACCGAGGCAAGCTGACGGAGCAGTCTAGAAAAGCTTGTCTTGTCAAGGGTTTGGTCAGAGATCAAGAGAAGTCCTCAATTTTCAGACACGTCAACCTCATGCTTTCGATGAAGGGCAATGAAAATAAGTTTCATGTCCCAGGGCTGGTGCTCTGCAGTCCCATCACTGAACTCAGGTTCACTGAACCTTGCAAATTCCCTGATGAGTCTGCTCCTTGCTCTCGCTGAAGACTTTTGACACCAGCTCAACCGAGAACAGACCTAGATTTGTAAAGAGAAACTAAGGTGGGATTTTTGGGGAGGAGGAAGTATTTTTCCTAGAAAATCTCTAGGATTTGAGATTTTGAAAAATTTTTCAAGTAATTTGCATTTTGTTATTGCATTGATGAAGCCCTTCTTTAAAAACAGACCTTTGAGCTAAGCAGGGATCCTCTTTGTAATGCTTTTTTCTATTCCTCTTCTGCCCCACTTTGTGCCACAGAACTACTCTTCAACGGGTGCCATTAATAAATAAATGCTTCCTTTGTCCCCTCCTCCTTCAAGCCAACCCAAGGGAATGAGATAGCACTTTAACAAGTTGTTATTAAAGTGATGGTAAATATAAACCCTTGATGGAGAGCTGTGGTGTAGGAACAGATTGCCCAATTTTCTTAGAGCGATGGAGATGTGCATGTCATTAATAAAACATCTTGTTATATGGTTTTTAATTATTTTTCTCATCTCAGTTAAGATCGTTACCTCTGCTTACATGAAAAAGCGGATAACTTGATGAAGGTTCTTCTAATAAGCATTGTTGGAGCCATCATCTGCCAGAGTATCTTGGTAATTAATGGTTTGTTTAAATTCCAGTGCATAATTGTCTTTGCATTCTCTACTCTGACTGTTGCTTAGATCCTAATGGGACATTTGTAGAGAAAACAGGAGGGCAGTGGGAGCTTAATTCATCACAAATGCTCATCAGCCAGGTGTGCTTCAGCGGTGTCACGTCCCAACGGTGCCACTTTGAGAATGGCTGTCACCATACAAGAAAACAGCATCTCTTTGCTGGGCGTCTGGGCTGGTATTTTCTAGCAATTTACAGTGCCTAACGCTGACATGTGGATTTATGAATAGGACTAAACACCTTATGAGCTAAGATCAGTGGGATTTTTTATTGTTGGCTGCTCCGAGCTCTGAGCACCATCTTGTGTGACGGCACAAGGTGTCTGTACATGAAAGACCAAGAGATCTGATACCACTAAATCTTTTCTGGACCAACTGGCATCTTGCCCTTTCAGCTCTCAGTCCAGCTAGGTCTGGGCCCCAAACCACTGCACCCATTGGGCTCTTTTCTCTCTACAGAGTGGCATAAGAAGTCCTTTCCCCCTGTCCTTGCTGCAGCCCTGGAGCTTGTTTGTGCTGCTGTCTCACCTGATTTTATTGTGAGACCTGAAATACCTGGTCCTTGCTTCCCCTACCCCCAAACTCCGTGCTGTTTCTGATGCTCAGTGAAGTAAGTAAGTGCAGACATAAAAAAGGGCTTCCGAGACTTGTAAATATGGAAGAAATTTTGAAAGCATGATCCAGAGGTAGCTCTGAAATTCTCAGAAA
The DNA here is from genome assembly GCF_000690535.1 of Cariama cristata. Classification (NCBI taxonomy): domain Eukaryota; kingdom Metazoa; phylum Chordata; class Aves; order Cariamiformes; family Cariamidae; genus Cariama; species Cariama cristata. The sequence goes on along the minus strand of NW_009637535.1, from coordinate 35,694 downwards.
CCATAAAAAAGAAGTATCCTGTTAAAAAAAAACAAATCAAAAATTATTGTGACATATATCTCAATAGATGCAAATCCTGAGGAGATGAAAGGACCAAGGGGTCTGCTTTGAAGCCAATGGGTCATGGCATTAACTTTGTCGGGACTGTCACTTTGCAACCAGTAAAGCATTTAGTAAAATTGCAATTTGACAAATCCTAAAGTGCAAAGCTAATTTCGGTCAATGACATCCCTCTAAGATTGGTAGATGAGTGCACATTCTCACTAAAGAGGTTAACACTGTCAGAGCCCATCAGTGGAACAAGGAATAAAAACATCGCTGAAAACATCACCTCCTCCATGCCTTGAGAATAAACAGTGAGAAATTCCTTCTTGGAGGGTATCTGTTGGTGCCACAGGAGGCAATGACTGGAGGTGGGATCTCAAACAGTAAACAGAGGTTTTTATACCTCGATGACTTTATGACCCATAATAGCTTTCACGGTTCTCTGCCGTAATGAGATCTCATGCTTCAGGACAGAAGGCATCCTGGCGTCGGGAAGGAATCCATCCTCCACATGCCACAGATGCCCACGGGTGACCAACGACAAGGTGTATCACGTAAAACTCCCCTCTGAAACATCCGCTATCAATGCCGGCTGGTACCATTTTTCAGCCAAAATATTGAGTAGCTGCTAATTACAAGATGACAAATAAGCAGCTCAAAATCATATTGTTGGTTATTTTTGGGAAGCCCCCTCTTATGTTACTGTGGTGACAGCCTAGAAGGAGAAAGCGTGCAATGTTGGGTGCCTTTGGGCACTTTAATTTGTGGAAACGTGCTGTGCTCCCAGCTCCCCTGGCATCAGCTGGAAGGGCTACTGCCTGCCAGCTGCGGCACTGAGCCGGTGGAGCAGCACAAAATGAGATTACAAGCGACGATAAGGAAAAGGGAGAGCAACCCCCTGGGCCTGGCTGAGCATGGGTGAACTTCTCACCTGTCAGGATGAAGGTCTGCAAAATATCCCACTTGTCTGAGTCGCTTTAACCAACTTCTTATGGATGTTCCCATTGGAGCTCCAGATGTGTTGGGATGGTGGGAACCCAGAGAGGTTCTCTCTTGCCAAGGTCTTGTCCTTGACAGATCATCAGGCAAGAATCCCTTTGCAAGTTACCATGGGTGGGAGTCAGCTTGCAGGATGAGGCCTAAGTTTAGCTGCTTTTGTGTAGATGTCTTCATGTCAGCCAGGTGCCTAAGCCTCATCTACAGGAGGAACTCATTTGCCTGAACCTGGTGCCTATAACTGCATCATGGATCTTGGACATTTAGCTTGGACTAGAGGGTCTGGAGAGCGGTGGAGAACACTTGGTGCAAGGCAAACCTGAGCAGCATAGCTGGAACTGCGCTGTTTTTTGCCAAAATGGTGAGGAATGACAGCACCTCTCTCTCCCTCTCAAGCACCCATGGCTTTTCTCTTGTGTTAACTGTCATCCTCCTCCTGTTTCTGCAAACGCTTTAATTCAAAAATAGAAAAAGGAGAAGAATGAAACAAAACAACTGCTTAAAAAGCCCCGTAAAAAAAGGGGAACCTAAGATATAATTATGCCTCTTGGATGATATTTTCCCTTGATAATACTGGAAAAATACTTAACATGTTCATGTGATGTTCTAGTGTGCAAGTATCTGTAGCAGGTCTCCTCCCTGCTCGCTCTCTCCCACCCTCTCCCTCTTGCTCTCTGTTTCAGGAACTGCCTGATATGTAGATATAATGTAGATGTGCAGATGATAATGTAGATATACCTAGAGGCAGCTCATTTGAGAACGTGCAGCACTGCCATGCTCTGATTTAAGGATCAGACCATAAAACCCACAAAACACACAGTCACAGCATTTCACCCCAGAAAAAAATTACACTTTGAACCTGCTTTCCACCATAATTTGGGTCTCCGGCTCATTTCTGGGTACCTTTGAAGGAACAGAGGAATTAAAAGGATCCATGATGCTGGGCCGTCTCTGCTCCCATCACAGCCCCGTTTCCCCACGAAGGCGGACAAGATCTAGGAACTTGCCGAGCAAGACACGAATGGTTCCCCCGTGGGCTGGTGGATGGATGCAAGTGGTTGCAGTGATGCACCAAACCAGAGAGTGAATTCAGGGGACAGGGCATCACGGTTTAAGAGACTATAAGCACTAGAGGCTTTTGCAGCTCAGCAGCACACGGGCCAACAAATAATCACCCCCGGCTACTTTCACTCCTGCTCTCATTCCCTCCCCGATCAAGCCCCGCTGCTAATTGCGCTGTCAAAGCTCTGCAGGAAATTCCTGCT
>NW_009637535.1:0-33357 GCF_000690535.1 Cariama cristata | reverse complement strand
GCTGCCTTTGTATGGAGGCTTCTCCTGACACACTCCTGGGGTTAGAGGATCCCGGGCTTAATTAACTGTTTTCAGACTCAGGTCCAAATAAGGACCTGCGCTTTCCCTTTCACCTCTCCCCTGAGGTTTGCAGTAGCTGAAATCCAAACCCTGCGGCAGATCACCATGTTTTGCACTAATTTAACATGAAGCTTCAGGTACTTAAACATTTCTGCAGTCTTTGAGCACAAAAGCAGCCTTTTTTTCCCTTTGCCTCCCTCTCCTCTCTTATTAAACACTGTTCCAAAAAATTTGAAGAATGAGCCATGTTGCTTATTTATTTCTGGCACATTTCATGTTTTTAAGAGCGTTTTTTTCCACCATGTTGCAGAAAGCCTCACTGCTGGGCATGGTCCTTAGCAGGCTCCTGAAAACCCAAGTTGGATTTAACACTGGTGAGAAAACCTAAAAGCAGATCTGTGTCCCAAAGCCCAGAGTTTGTGTGTCCCATGTTTGCACATCTCCGCACTGGGGACCTGATCATGACTCTGATGATGCCCTGTGGAGTGAGACCTCCGCAAAGCAGACTCGAGTCCTCCACATGGGGTAGATGACCCCATAAGCACGTAGCATGTGTATAAAGCTTTGTTCTGTTAAAAACTGAAGACTCACATCTATCACGGCACTTCTTAGATAGCATTTTCTTTTAGATATCTCTTAATTTGTCAGAAAAAAAGATGAAGAAAGAGCAGACCTTTCACCAAATAGGCTGTAGTTCAGTGAAAAGTTAGAGCTGGGAAAAAATGGAGATGACAATAGAAAATAGGAAAATGAATGTTTTCATCTTTTAAATTTTTTTTTGACCTGTTGTTTTGAAAAGGTGCTTAGAATCAACCAAAGATTCTTCTTTCCATCTGCAAAGGTGTTGTCCTAAGTTCAACCTCCACGAAAATTCAAGCTGCCTTGTCCTCATCGGGGTTTTAAATTGAATTAACTGAATTAGGAATGCTTTTTGCTTTTCTGTGTTTGGTAGTGACTGATAAGCCTGCAGCCGCAGACAAGGATGGGTTTGATTCAAGCTGCTGCCTGGACCTGCGCGTGGAATAGGTTAACCGTGTGCGGGAGAGCTCTCCTGAGCCAGACCCATATTTCCTGCATAAATGATACTTGTGACAAATACCTGGTGTCATTGATATTCCATTAGTTTCCTTCGCTGAAAGATCAGACAGCTTTAAAAAGCCAATAAATTCCCGCAGATCGTCTCTGAAAGGGAGAAAAAAGATTCCTTGGCAGGCCACGCACCATTAAACGCAAGAAGTGAGCAGTGTTTTATGGTTAACAGAGCTGAGGTCACTACTTTTGGACGGGTGCAATTAAGATTCACTGAAGTTACCAAAAACCACTACTTCTTCAGGTGCTGGGGCAAAAGCACCTTGTTCAGACAGCAGCAGCCTTAGCTCGGAGGAGTGACTTTCTGCACCGCCGCAATTCCTGGCTATGCTGGTCCTGCGACCATACCCCAGTGTTTAGAGATACAAACTAACATGGATCCCACTTAAAAAAAAGCTTCATGAAGATTCAGAGAAAGGTCTTTGAAGCCAGAGCATCTGCTTGCCTTGTAGACTAGAGGCCACGTGTACAAAATCATTTTAAAAAGAGGTTTTAGAGTGTTGTTAAACTTCTGCTGCTGACAGCATGCCCTACTTGTGGTCACCACCTCTCTGTCACTCGAGAAAATGTCTCAAGCCACGTGGCTTTCTTTTTTTGTATGCAGACGATCAGTATTTGTGGTATGAAATTGCAGCAGCTTCCTCATTGCCCGGCATGCTCAGGAAATCTGGATACTGTCAGTTTTCGGGTGCCATTTCCTGACGTTTGGGTGTCCTTGCAGCCATTTATCTGTTGAAATGATTTCCCCAGAGCTTTCTCTAGCTATAATCCTTTGGCAAGCCCTTTGTTCCCACTGTTCTGCTTATGGCTGAAAAATTATGTTATTCATGCCCAGATATATCTTTCAGCCATTTGCACCCAGATTTTGAATTTCAAGAAGCCACAGGTTTTGGGGGTTCTTCTGTTTTGGTTTGGTTTTTAATATCATTTGGGGCAGGTAAAACAGATCTTTTTAGCTAAATACAAGAATAAATGAATATGCAGAATTTTTTTTCTGAAGGTCTCGAGCACAAGCGCTTGCTTTGATGAATGACTCATTCCCTTTGTTATAGTAGCATTGTTGAAGCTCTGGTGTTTTCAGGCTATGAGCAAGGCAAGGTTGGGAGGAGGGGTCTTTTATTAGACTAGATGATACAGTTGGAAAAAATCAGGCAAGATTTCAGGCACGTGATCCTTTTCTTCAGGTTTGGAGCTGCTTTCGCTGCCTTCAAGCTGACTACAAGTTAAGAACAGCCATTGCAACGTTTGACTGAGTTTAGCCAAATTCAGCACAGTTGTCCTCAGCTTTTCCTTCTGAGCTGGAAAAAGAGCCCTGGAGCTCTCTGCCAGCATCACCCTAAATTCAACCTCATGCTAAAGCTCCTTATCATTTCATCCATTCAATGATAGCAGCCCCTTTGAACATACTCGCCCACATATCTCTTTAGCTTCCAGTTGCTCTTTTATACCTGATAAATAAAAGCAATTGGAGATAATTAATGGCGTTTTTGTCTTTTTCCTCATGATGTTTGGATGAAATCTCAACATTCAGGTAATTCCAGTCCCATACAACAATTGCACAGGAGGAAAAGGAAGGAGAGGGGAGGCACTTGGTATAATTTAAAACTTCTGTCCAAAATAACTGGGGGGAAAAAAAAAAAAATCCCCAAATTGACAAACCTCTGAATAAACTTATCAGGGAGTCTCCATTTCAGAGCAGACCCTGGGGCCAGAAAACTTTTCCATCTGCTTCAGCCCTGACACAGGCAGGAGCTGGGGAAGGGAAGGCACGATGAGGGGGACCCCTGACTTGGGACGGCTTGGGGGCAGGCTGTGCCTGGGCCAGCGGAGAGCCGACCGGTTTGTGCATCCCTGGCTGCAAGGAGGAAAACTTCCAGCCCCCATCATGATACGACTGCTTACACGAGGCCGTGGGTGATGCTGCCTGCATGCAAGGTGCTGCCCATGATGGGTTTGGGGAGAAAGAATCAAGCAGACCCCTAAGTCTCTAAGGGTTTTGCACTTGGGATTATCCGGTGAGATTTCTGGTCTCGTCCAAGGCAAGTACTGTGCGCTCTCCAGCCTGTTTATTTCAGCCTGACTGGGTGTGGGAAATCTTTCCTCCTCCTCTCCCACTGCATCTGACTCAGAAAATGTTTGAAAAACCCAGGTTTCTGCTGTCTCCTGCCTCTCCCCCTGTGGGTAATGGGAGGCTGAAGGAGAAGCAAACAAAGGCGTCCTTATGCTAGGGAGAGCTGACGGGTGACGGAGCCGCGACTCCTCCTCTCCTCCTGCTCCCCTCCCCAGGATCCGGCCTCCCCATTGTCTGCAGCAGCTCCAGGCATGTTAAATGCTTCCTTGGCGTGGCTTTCACATCCAAGCAAGGGTTGGGGCTGATAGAGAGACTGTTGATATGAATTATCCGAATTGCGGTGTGTGCTCGAGTACTTTGCTGCGCCTGTGGTCCGTTGTGTTCGCTGCGGTGCGTTGATGGGCGAGGAGGTTATAAAGCGGGGGGAAAAGGCACAGCAGGTATCTTGTCACCCTGTTCATCTGCATTGGTGTGCTCTCTCCTGTCTTAAAATAATCTTGCAAGTTTGTTGGAGGCAGAGTTTCCCCTTGCTTAGGTTGGTGTAGCAGTGAGCACTGCAGAACCCAGCTCCGTGCCCAGGGAGCGTAATTTTAACTCAAATGTTGCCATTTTACAGCTGTGAATCCAAAGGACAGAGGATGGCACTGATTTGTTCCCAAAGTCCATCAGAAAAGCAGGGACCAGATCTGGATAGTTAAGTCTGGATCTACCACCCTGGCTGCGGTGCCCAGCCTTGTGCGATCCCCCGTTGAGGGGTAGGAAGGGAAGGGAGGTGGGCTGGTGTGGCAGAGCTGGGCTGTCTGCTGAGCACCCTCCTGCAAACAGTAGCCAAGACCTTCTCCAGCCAGAGCTGGTCACAGCAGTGTACAATTGCAGGAGCGGTGACATCAAATAGTGAGGAAACAAACATTGCCCCTTGACGCGGACGAGCTTTGATTTAAATAAAGAGAAGGACAACTGAGGCTCTGCACAAGGCAGAGCAAATGTGTGATGCCTTTTATCTGCCTCTCAGGACTCCTATCTGCAAGCAGGGATCACCCCCTTGTTATTTTGTATTATTCTTTTTAAATGATGGTTCAGATGCATGCAGAACCGCATCGGTGCTCCTGCCGCAGCACTGGAGTGTTATAAGGACACAGGAAAAAAATCACGGACTCTCTAGGTAGAGTCAGCATGCATGTTCAGGTTGGCACCTGGGTGAGATGAGGAGAAGCGTTTCCAAGAGACCTGTTGGGGAGGTTTCTGAAAGTGTTTTCAAGCCTGTGACCTTGTCAGTTGAGCTTCCGAACCCTGTGATGGCCAACAAACCTTCATCCCCCTCACCTTCTTTATATAAACCCAAGCCGCAGGCGAGGGCATTCAGCCAAACAAATACACACAAATTCCTTCCTTCCCTCCTTCCACTCTCTGTTCTGCTGAATGCATGGGCCCGACATGGGGCTTTGGAGAGAAAGGTCAGGACCATTTGGTGTCCTCTTACTTTGGCGAGCGAAAGGGTGTCTCTGGCTGTGCAACCTTCCAAAAATAACCCATGCTTGCAGAGCTATTTAGCTCTCCACGATGTACAGGAATAAAAGGATGGGAAAAGTCTCCAGCGATGGAGATGTCCAAAAGAGGTGCCACGCCGCGCGTTGCTTCCCTAGCAAAACCACGCATATGTTTCCTCCTCCGTGCGAGCATCCCTCGTGATGAGAGGGGGGCTGAGAGGGAAGGAGAGACCTTAGAAAGCCTCTCTTGGCCACCTGCATGGGTCTCACGTGGGAATGTGGACCCCCTGGAGGGGCCGGTGACCGGGTGAGGAGACTCCTGCTGTAAAGCCCCGGCGAGCGGGCTGGCAGCAGGGGGCCAGGGGATGCTGGTACGGTGCTTGCGAGCGGGCAGCGTGCCACTCTGCCAACGGCTGCAGTGTGGATATGCAGCAGGCAGAGCATCGACATGCGGAGAGGCCATGGTTTGGGGGAGAGCGTACCTCCTGCGAGAGGACCATGGGCTGCTCAGAGTGATAACAGCTCCTGTGCTGTGGAACTGCTGGGTCAGGAGCACTGCTTGGGGCAGGGGGTGAAGATATGGGAGATAATTCTTTGGGAGCAGGTCTACCTGCTAGCGGCAGCACCTAGGAGAAGGCACCCAGGGAGATTTTAGGGCTTCATTTAACTCCTTCAGGACCCCGAGGGGTCAAGCAGCACAGAGCAGGTCGCAAAGGTAACCTTAGCATTGACATTTCGGGCTTTGGCAGGGATCTCCCATTACCAGAGCTGGCCAGTATAAACCAGTCCACTTAAGTGTTCACCCTCGTCTCTTTTTTTTTTCTTTGGCTTACTGAGCAATTATGTCCTGTGACACCACTTCTCCTGTGATTTCGAATACTGAATCCAACTCGATGTTCTGTGAAAGGCATTTCTCACTTGATTTTTCCCAGGATATCCTGTATCAACCAATTAATTCCTCATCTAAACATGCCCACGAGGTGTGACAAAGTCAGCAAGAGACAACAGACAAATGTGCCAGGAAAACCTGGCGTTACCCTGGCTTTCAAGATCAGGGGAGTGTTTCTATCATGTTTATGGAGAGCTTGGAAGATTTCAACCTGAATGCTGCATGCAGGTCCCCTGGGTGTAAGGAGGGGGATTTCAACCCAAAGGAGCATGCAGAATAGGCCAGAGGAATGGAGAGTCATCCCTAGGAGAAGCGACTAAATCCTCCTGGTGTTTTAGATGGATTTCAGTCATTATATGAGCAGTATTTTATTTTATAGCTGCCTAAAACAGCTGATTGTGGGATTTGAGAAATCACTGGCCATATAGTCTGCGCTGTAATTAATCTGGCTGATTGCCTATAGCTTTGTGATTGCATTGCTCCAAAAAGATAGCAGGGCCTTACAGTATTTCTTGACTGAGGTCTGGGGGGGCAAATACTAGGAGCAGAAAGTCATCAATCTCTGACAAGACGGAGCAACTGATGATAAATAAAGTGGAGGTCAATCTGATTTCCTTTCATGGGCCTTTTGTGAGAAGGAGGGGGTATGAGTGTGTGCCAACCACCTGACATTGTCCAGGCAACCATCGTATTAACCGTCCCCTCCTCTTTCAACAGGTAAGAGTGTAAAACATGCCCAGGGTCCTTCCACACCCAACAGGGATTTTACATCCCCAAGTCAAAAGTGGAGCACAGGAGATGTGGAAGTGAATGTCAGCAATGCGGGGCAGAGCTTCTCTCTGTGTGTCCCCAGGATGGTGATGGCTCTCTGGACGTGTGGACACCAAAGCCTGGCGAAAACTTCAGTATGGGAGAGGAAACTAAGAACTCTCCGCTCAGTTACTCCAACAAAAGGCCCTGGGCAACTGCTGTGATGTAGATCAAAGCTATCTGAAAATACAGCATCGGAGGCAGCTCTGGTGCTTACACTGGAGGACAATTCATCCAGCCTGGCTGAGCTGAAAAATAATAAAAAACTCTTGGTGGTAACTTAGGAAGGCTGTTGTTTCTCCAGAAAAAGGATTCACCTGAAAACCTTCTTCTCCTCCTGTTTGATTCATGAATCACAGGGAAAGGCACCGTGCTGGGAGTCGTGATTTCAGCGCTAGTCCCAGCTCTGCACTTGTTCCACTTGTGGTCTGTCTTTTACCGTCTCCTCTCTGTAAGATGGGGATAATCACACTTACAAAATATTGCAAAGTTCTTCAACAAGCATTTGACAAGTACTGAGTACTCTTATTAAACGTGAGTGTTGGATTTACGCGGATGATGTCCTAACGAACATCCATCTCCCAAACCAACCTGATGCGAGCAAACCATTCTTCAGGCTATAAAACGATAGCCATGGTGGGAAGGAAATAATCCGTGTAACACTTCCAATTAACTGATCAGCCATCACTTAGAAAACACTTTTGGTCACAAGCAAAGGAGGATCCCAAAGGCTGATCTGGTCCCTCTTTGCTCGTTATCCTCTACGTGCTGCTAGAAACCCGTTTGCGTCACGCTCTGCAGAGAGGGGAAAGCCGGCCAAGGGAAGCAATATAAAATCTGCATCTGGAGGTTCATTTTGCAGGGAGCTGCAGGGACTTTCACACACGTATAGAAACTTATTAATAATAAACAGAGTCGTCTGGAACATTCATACATCCCGCCTAGGGGTTAGTGCTTCCAAGTCAGGGAAATTTAGCAGATGAGCAAAGAGGGCCTGCAGGGGTACGCAGGAACGTGGGCGTAGGGCTGTACCCAGAGCCGTGAATCCCAGGAGGAGGGGATGGGGAATTGCCTGCCCCTGGTTCAGGAGAGCCAGCCCAGAAATCAGAGCCAACAAAGGCTGTTATCGCTGGCAACTGTAATGAAACTGAAGAGATGCTTCACTATCCATCATCAGGTGTGTCAGTTTTCAACACGTAAAGGCTGGAGGTTAAAGCCTTTCTCGGCTGCATTTCCAGTCATTGGCTTTCACTTTCGGGCACAAGGAAAGGAATTACGTCAGAGGTATTGCAGGTGAGATTTCCTCCCTCCTGCCACACATTTCTCTGGCAATGCATCAGTAATGAGACTTTATGCATAGCGTCTTCCTTGCCATAACAGAATAATTAATTCAGTTCTTTACCTAGTTACTTGTCCAAAATCACTCTGGGATAATGAGACTGAGATTAAGCCAGTCCTTTTCTTTGGTATGTGACAGCTACATGTCACACACCACATCACATCACCACCTCTTCTTGCAGAGATGGGGTATCCAAGGGGCAAAGCATCGTGTCGAGATCTCACCAGGAGTCTGGGGATTGTGCTCAGCCTCTCCAGGTGTGGTCCCAGGGCTGTCCAGGCTTTCCTTCAGCAGCCCAGGCTGAGGAACAGATACACGGGGCACATTTCAACTCAATTCAATTCAAGTGGCGTTGAATAAACCCTACTGCACCCTTTGCTGTAGGTTCAGTTCCTGGAGTGAAGAAATGAACAGGATCATGCAGTGTGTGAGAGTAACAGCGTATGAAGCATGGGAGGACTGAAGAAAAGAGCCCCTTCACTTTCACAGCCACATAAATGTGTGTTAGATGGAAATACAGACTCCTTTTTGGCATTTGTCAGACAACAGCAGTTTTTCAAGGCTGTTTCTGATGGCATCATATGGATTTTCCTTTTATAACAATCTCTCTCGTGGAAATCCCTGTTGGTCCCTGCTATTCCAGCAAAGGAGACTGTCTAATTCAGCTCATTTTCCCGCCGGGAAGATCCAGCTGATTATGCAATAGCAATGTGTACCAGCACGTTAATGGCGCTTGGCACCTTCCTGGGCTGCACGGGAGGCAGGGGATATTGCTGTCATTATGGAATTAGTCACGCTGGAAACACCGCAGGGTTTGTTTAATCCAAGGAGAAAAGAAAATATTTGTTGGGGTGGGGTGGAGAGAGGCAGCTTTCTGATCCAGATGGCAAGGGAGCCGTGACAGGACTCCAGCACCCTTGCTGGTCAGTGGGTCTCCCAGGGCCTCCCCACGCTCCAGTGGCAGTGGATATTAGTGGGTTTTAACTGGCTGTGGGCTGGAGATTGGGGATTTTTCACTGTGCAGGATGCTGACAGCTGGCTGGCTGGATTTTAGCTGGGCTAAATGGTCAGGTCCCTGCAGACCCCCCCATGGGAGGAGAGGTCTGGAGGGAAAGACTCTGCCTCCCCTTTGCTGCAGGTGCTCACCGAGGGGACGCCTTTCTGGAGAACTGATGGTCACAAGTTGGGGATGATGTTCTCCTCCTGCTGCTGAGGAGGGGATGGGTCCAGACCAATGCTCCTTACTTTGCTGCTCTCCAGCTTTCATTGCAACACTGCACCCAAGTCTGCCACTCTGCAGGTCCCCTCTGCCTCCCCAGGCCTCTAGTGACTTTATAAAATCATAGAATCATGTGGGCTGGAAGGGACCTTTAGAGGTCATCTAGTCCAACCCCCCTGTGGTGAGCAGGGACATCTCCAACTAGATAAGGTTGCTCAGAGCCCCATCCAGCCTGACCTTGAATGCCTCCAGGGATGGGGCTTCCACCACCTCTCTGGGCAACCTGTTCCACTGCTTCACCACCCTAATCATAAAAAATTTTTTCTTTATGTCTAGCCTAAATCTACTCTCTTTTAGTTTAAAACCATTATTCCTTGTTTTCTCACAGCAGACCCTGCTAAAAAGTCTGTCCCCATCTCTCCTATAGGCCCCCTTCAGGTATTGGAAGGCCGCAATGAGGTCACCTCGAAGCCTCCTCTTCTCCAGGCTTAGGGTCTTAGGTACCACAGCCACACACTTCCTCCAGCATCCTCTCCTCCAGAACTGAGGGACCACCAGCCAAGTGATCTGGGTCTGAGCCCTAGTGTCTGACCATCTCCTGGCAGAAAGGTGTGTTGGCTGGAGGTTCCCCAGGAGGTGTGTGCTACTCCTTTTGACCACCCTGGAGACATCTCTGCATGTCAGCTCGCAGCAGCTGAGCCCCACACTCCCTCCGCTGGCTCTTCAGCCCATCAGCACTTCAGGCACCTTTGTTTCACAGCTGCAGTTGTATGCAAATCTTCTCCGTGCCCCATGCCACCGGCTGTGTTCTCAGTGCCAAGGAACCACGGGGATTGTGCCAGCTGGAGATCATCTGCCTCCAGTCTTCTCCCAAGCGAAGATGTCATGGTTTTGCAGCAAACTCAATGGCTGCTTGTCCCCCACCTGTGCCTGCATCAGTGTTGCTTAGATTTCAGGTGCTGTCAAGGGGCTTCAGGTGCTGCCAGCTGAGCTGGCCCTCACAGGACCAGGTGAAGACTGATCTAGACTAAATTAATGCACAGACAGATCCCCAAAGGCGCTACGAGCCGCTCAGCCCACGGGAAACACTGCAGCGTGGTCATGCCGTAGGGAACATGGCCAGAAGACTTGGCCCAAGGAGAAGGGATGCCCGTTCCTTCTGCAACCGGCCACCCACACCATAACCCATCTCGTGGGTTTTCCTGCTGTGTGCAAGGTCCTGACAAGGGACATTTTCTACTCCGCCAACCCGGTTGCTTCTGGTACCACAAAAAAAATGACTGCAGCAAATCCGGCTGTGTGGTGGAGCGTGTCCCCCACTCCCATCTCCGTGGGACATAGAGGAGAGATCCCATCAGCGGGCTTCATCTCTCACTCGTGGCGAGAGGAAAGCAAGACACGGTGGGGATGTGTGCTGCTAATTAACATAAGAAATGGTACCACAGGCTACGAGGCATTGAACTGAAGTGTAATTAGCTACATGGGATTTGCTAAGTCTCTCGATCCGGACAGCAAGCTGGAAACCTCAGGGCCAGCCTCTGTCAAAGAGCTGCCGTATGAAAGCAGAACCCCCCCGAGGGATGCTCAGTGCTGCTGTCCAAGCCTGCGGGTTGTTTTGTGCCTGGCACCAGGCTGTACCGGGATGTAGGCAACGGCCCGGTTCCTGCTCCCTGCCCCAGGGTGCCAACAGTGCAGACATCTCTCTCCTCCTCCCTGCAGCATATTTAATATTTATGCACTCAAATGCTAGGGAATATCCTACTACTTCATGTGCTCAAATGTCCAGAGCTCTGCCAAGATATTTTGCTGCCTGGGTCTCCTTTCCCCTTACACCGGGCTCTGCGTAGGTGCTGTCACTGGGTCAATCTGCTCTCCGGCACGGGGATGGGAACAAGCTCTCCAGCTGGTGTCTGGGTGTTGCCTTGTCAGCTCCATTTGCTTCTCCCAGGCACAGAAGGTGGGATGCCCTGGGTGGGCACCGAGAGTGGATTTCATCATGTTATCTCTCTTTGCAGGCCACGGAGAGATCTAGCGAATACCAAGAGGTAGGTGTCCAAAATCTGCCGGATGAATCACACCTCCAGCAGCACCTGGTTTTGTCCACTGAGCACCCAGTGGCTGAGTAGTAGGGGTCCATTGTCAGACCCAGACAGCTTGTGGGGACCTCTGGACTTTAGGGACTGTGAGCCTGAGGTAGTAAATATCTTGTGCTGCTTCTGGTTTCCATAGGCACCTCCTTGTGAGGGGCTGAAATTAAACGTGCCTGGTTTTAACTAGCCTTTACTGGGGTAACAAAACCACCCATTTTCATCTCTAAAGGCTTTGAAAGCCTGAGATGAAGGGATTTATCCTCAAAAGGTTAAACCAGAGGCTGCAGGACAACCCACCTCTCTTGGATTAGCCAAGAGAGGACAAAAATAGCCTCAATCCTACCAGAAGCTTAAACCTGCAAAAGCAAACGGGGCTTGCGATGCGTGCCACGGTCAGCTGCCCGCAAGGTTTGCACAGGACCGTGCACAGCCACGAGCCGAGCTGTCGGGTTTCTGGCCTCGGCTGTCCTGAGCACCTGCGGGAAGGATGGACCCTTTCTGAAACATGCCAAGACTTGGAAAGGAGCATCATGTCACGCCCGGCAGGAGGAACATCCTCCAAACATAATGCGGTTTCTATTCAAGGCTCCCTTTGCTATTTTTGCATGTGCGGATGGTGTAAAATGTGCGCTTTTTTATTTTGCTTTTTTAAAAAAAAAAAAACCCACACAGTGAAACACAAAGCAAAGGGCACTGGAGGCATATTGGCAAAGGGGTGATGGGGAAAGGGAAAACAAGGCAGCAACCGAAAATCTATCACCTGCTGTTAATGTTAGAGGAGTTGTTTGGTCCTGTTACTGCCGTGTGTGCTCTCCTGCTTCCAGCCTGGCAGTCCTCGCCTTTGCTCTGTAAAAAAGGAGTCAAGATGACTCATAGGAGTGATGAGGTAAACGCTTTGGTGACCCATCGAGCAACACCAGTGGCTTCACGGCCAGGATCTGGGGCTGCGATCAGCAGCAGGCAGCTCGGGGAGGAGGAGGGACGAGTGTGACAGCCCGCATGGCAGCTTTGGCACTGAAATCATCCTCCTTCCCAGGACTTCTCACCTGGAAGGAGCCTTTTTTGCACTGATTTTAGGCAACTTCTTCCCCACCTTGATGGAAGAGAAACAGACCTGTACAGCTAGAGATCAAGAAAGCCCCAAATGAGAAAAAAAAAAAAAAAAAAATCTTCTCTCGCTTAATATTTGATGAAAGCCCGTTCTGTCTCAGACCAGAGTGATTCGGTTTAACCGCGGTGTGCAAGGGAAATTTCTTACATGCATTTGCAGATAGAGGCTGAGCCTCTTGGGTTATGCTGTTATCTCATGAGCAATCACTCTCATCCATGCTGGGGTAAATGAGAAAAAGTTTGGGATGAGGGAAAGGGCTCTGGATGCAAAGGAAAGCCCAGGGATGGTTTTGAATGGCAACTATGATCGCCTGCATTGACATTTGCCCGGAGGGTGAGACATAAATGCTCATCTGCTTTGCAAACAGGGTGGGAAATTCTTTAATTGTCCATCTTACATCTCAAAAAAAAAAAATATTCTTTGGGCAGGAAAGCTTCATCTTTCCCCATTCCCTGTGCTTGCAGTAAATAAAAGTTGCTCCCTGCTGCTTCTCTTGCCTCTGATCTCTGGTGTTTCTCAGCCTCAGTCTCACATGAGAGGTTTGAGCTCTGTTCTGCAGCTCAAAAAGCAAAGAAGATGGGATGGGACTTTCTGCAGGGCAGATGCAACATAGGAAGGCAGGACGTGTGGCTGGGGTGGGATCACAGGGGCTGGACTCGCTCCCCCCCCCAGCTGGCTGCATGTCATTGAGGTCCCTGTGAGGGCTCTCATCCCTCTCTACTTTTTCTCTTTGGGAGAGAGGAACTGGCACTTCCCTCTGGAGGGTGAGATCTTACCTGGGTTCCCTGAGGTGATGTGAGGAAAGAGCCTCAAGTTGCGCCAGGGGAGGTTCAGGTTGGATATTAGGAAGAACTTCTTCACTGTCAGAGTCGTTAGGCATTGGAATGGGCTCCCCAGGGAGGAGGTGGAGAGACCAGCCCTGGAGGTGTTCAAAAAACGTTTAGATGTGGCACTTTGAGACATGGTTTAGTGGGCATGGTGGCATCAGGTATACGGTTGGACTTGGTGATCTTTGAGGTCTCTTCCAACCATAATGATTCTATGATTCTATGACTGCCACCCAGATGTGGGTAGAACCATGCCTTGATATTTTGGTAATTAACAGCTATTTCCTGAGAGAGCGCAAGCAGAAGACATGGGGAGGCAGGGGATGGGTAACACGGCTCCTCTGGGCTCCAAAGCTTTGGCCAAGCTTTCCCTTGGCAAATCGGCTTTCCTGAATGTTATCTGGGAAGGTGCTCCAACTCTTCTGAAAATCCTGCCCATATGGCATCACACAGGGTGCTGCTACCCATGGGGCTGATATGCTGCTGCATTGCTCCGATATCCCTCCTTCGGGATCTCCATGGTGATGCAACGGCCTTACACAAACAGCGTCATCAAAGCTGACAGATTTGCATGCCAAACTAGGCAAGGGGTGGAGAAGAATTAAGATGTTTCCACTCATGGCTATGAGTGGCTTCTACTCATGGTTACTCCATGTCTGGAGGACTTTGCTGCTCTTTTGTTTGGATTCACCATGGGGTGGTAACCTGAGGGTAGGTCCCACCTGGGACTCTGCTTTAGAATTTGGGTTTAGAGGCATCCATAAGATGCTGATGGGATGTATGGACCAGTATGCTGGATCCAGCACTGAGTGGCCATTTACAAAGATAAACTCTGGGGTGGCTGTGGCAGGTAGCCTGGCTCTTTCCACCTGCAAGGCATTTACAGCGATGGGATGATGAATAAATAACAGCACTGGCCAGTTTCTCCCGACAGCATGGGGTGAAATGGCTTTGCAGCTGCACTGTCAGCTGAATTCCTCAGCTGCAAGCCTCATTTCTCCTGACATACTGCTCTGGATGTGACGTGAGGTCCCACTAATGCTGTTTCCTCAGAACTAAAGGTCATTTATTCATATCTGACACCACTGGAATCGCTTTTCTGAGGTTGGTGCCACAGGGTGAGTGGTCCAAAAAAATGAAGCAGGTGATTCAGCTTTCCAAAGGGAGAACCTATCACGTAAATTAGAAGCAGTTAACTAAAAGAGCCAGTTTCCTACCCTTGCAGACTAAAATACTGTGTTTATCTACCTTCACATGCAGCTTCTAATGTGTCTTTCCCAACACAGGTCATTGGCACCTTACAGATTTAACCTCACTGTACATTTATGAGGAAAGAAGGTAAAAATTAGTTAGCTTTTCTGATCTTTTGATCAAGGTAGGTTATCCTTCTAAAAGAGGTGGTCGTACCTCAAACAAGCCATGAAGCACCAGATGGAAGTTCCTGGATGGTGGCCAGTTGGAAGTTAGACTGAGCAAGTGCAAATCCAGTCCTAGCCTTGACATGGTCCGTGGGTCTCTCTGCTCTGCCCCTCGGCGCTGGGAATTGCGGAGCAGGGACAGGTCAACAACTACTGCTTAATTTTGCTGTGGCACACTGCGCTGGCCTAATGCAAGGGCTTAAGTTTAAATGCTAATATGCAGGAGAGTCCTGAAAGAGCCTTTTTATATTGGCTTTTAAGGGCTTTTGTCTCTGTCTTAAAAACACATCAGCTATGTCTGGACTGTTAACCTAAACAAGACCAGAGCCAGAGCGCGGGCTCCTGTGATCATCCCCAGCAGGATCCATGGCATGTGTGTTGTCCCAGACCGATTAATTCTCCCACAGACGGTACCCAGCGTCATTCCCAACACACAGGCGGGACACTGCAGCCCTGTTTGGGATAGCAGTAAGGTGAGGATGTGAGCTGTGTGGTGCAGAAAGCTGGCCCTGACCCATTTTATTTTCGAGGATAGACGTAGGATGCAGACTCACGTCTACATGGGAAAATAATGCCCTCCCCAAAGTGAGCCAAGGGCATCGTTCCCCTGCAAACCTGCCTGGGCTTTGAGGGTAGATGGATGTTTTGGGAATTATGAGCCAAGGCAAAAATAAGCTAGAAAAACAGCCTGGGAGCCAAGACCAGTGGAGTTCCTCAATGCCTCATTAACCTCCCGAACGCCTTGTCCGATCTGCCCAGAAATATGCAGAAAATTTCTCCTCTAGACTAAGAGCTATCCGTGAAACTCCTGGCAGGGACCTGGCCACCAAGGCTGGCTTTGTGTTGTGACCTGTCTCCACCATCCGTGTCCTAAGTCACTGGTGCTGAGCTGCACTCACATAGCTTGTGAGTGAGCTTTATTTTTTGGCAGTCGTAAAAACCCAAACAAGAACTGGAATAAGCTGATTAGGCTCAGGTTGGGTTGATGCCATTAGGTGGGAGTGATGGGCAGAGCATGGCCATCTGCTGGGGCACTGCGGGCGAGGGGGGTGCATCCCACCATCCCCTCCCATGGGGAGACACCAGCACGCTGAAGTCCACCTCCACCTTACAGAGAGGGAGGTGGAGGTCCAGGCACAGCCAGTGGGGGAGGCAGGGATGGGAAGCAGGTCCCCAGCGGGGTGCAGGCTCCAGCCCCGGGGATGCGCAGCCCCGGCGTGCTTCCACGCTTGCCGACTCCGCACAGCTGCTCCCCTCATCTGCAGACATTCAGAGTGGCTCCATTCAGCAGCATCGCTTCCTGGAGCTTGAAAGGGCTGCTGATTATTTTTAATGAGCTTTCGCCTTGCTGGAGGTTTGTTTCGCACTGATTGCGTGGGCCGCACCGTAGCACCCTCCCGCCAGGCAGTTTTGCTCGCCCTGCACTCCCCGGCATTGCTCAGCACCTATAGAGAGCTGGTGGGGGGGACACAGCAGGTTTGGGGAGAAAATATGAAGGTTATGGATCGATCATTGCCATGCTCCACTTGAGGATGGAGGACTCCTATGGGAATGCAGGGCTCCGAAATGGAGAAGGAAGCATAGCCTCCAGCCTCGCTCTTGGAGAAGGTTTGACCTCCACAACTTTTGCACAGCCTCCAGGGCACTGCATGATGCCCACCCAGCTCTGACCTCCTCCTTCCCACCTACCAGCAAGGTTAGGATATTTGGGAGGCTCCTGCTTTGCCCTGTAGCCTTCCTGCATGCCTACCCCAAGAGCCCAGGGCATGATTCAGCTCATCCCAAAACAGGGCAGATGATTCACATCCTGTAAGTGCCTACATCTCTCCATCAGCTCCAACGGGAGCCTGGGATGGAGAGCTGAGCTGACCGTCTTTGGATGCTGGATCAGGCCCTTTATACTCTGGAAAACTGAGTGGCATCCTGGCCTTGCAGGACTTAAAACTAATGTGACAGAGGGTGATCTTGCAGTGAGAGCAGCACACTTGGGGCTGTTGCTAGAAAACCACGAGTTCTACTGAACACTGGGCTGCTCCATGCAGTAACTGCCTCATTCATTAGGCCATGTAATCTGATGGGACATACCCTGTTGAAACCTGCTACCCAGCTTGATTTTTTCATGTTACTCTTGCTGCAATTTTTTTTTCCCCCAGAAATTATTTAAACAGATGGCTGAGTTTGATATTAATACACTTATTTCAACATTTGCATAGAGCATCTGTTAGGGGGAAAAAAAAAAGTTTTGCAGGTTTAAAAAAATAATTTTTTTTTCATCTTTGACTTGAATTCCAAGAATCTCAGAAGACGACTACCTCTTCCAAGAATGTATAAAAGCTTCATTTATATACCAGTAGGATGCCACTTCACTGAAATGTCACTCACTGGCAGATGATTTGGAAGGAGAGAGGGAAATGAATGTGTACATTACAGAACTGATCAAGTCTAGACCAAAAAAAGGGGAAACTTTTAAAAGCAAGCTCCCAAACTAGTCTTTCTGCTGTTATTTGGGTCAGTCAAATAAGTTAAAGCCAAATTGTCTCATTTTCCTCCTTAAATAGTTCTTCATTTATTGAGCCGTTCTGCCTGCGTTGCTGATTTGGCATGTGGTGGTCATCTCCTGGCTGTGTCCTGCATTCATAGTGGGCTGAGCCCTCCTCCTCTTCTCCTCCTGCTCCCTTCTGCCTTCCTTGGAAAGGAAAGCAGGGGGAACAGCCCAGGTGGGACCACCAATGCATCCCTCCCATCCTTGCCTTGGCTGTTCAGAGGGCCAGGATCTCAAGGTACACATGGTGTGACCTCAAAGGGTGGCCTAGATGAAGCTGTTGAGAAATCGCATCTTTTTCTCAGTATGTCTGAATCCCATGTACCTCTTTCTTCCCCAGTAAAATAGTCTCCTACAATAATTTGGGATTATTAGTTTTTGGACTGGCCCTCAGAGGGGCCACAAAAATAAAACCTGATGAAGACCTATGTGGTTCATCACTGCACATTAACAAGGGGCCATTCCCTTCTGTCCAAACTCTCCGGGTCACCTCCTTGTTAAACCCCCAGGGCCAACGCTCTTCTTCCGCCCAAAGGACTAGTCTGATGCTAAGTTACTTTATTTCTCCCTTTTATGACTATATCGAGCAAAGCCAAATAGTAAACACTTTTCTGATGTTTTCAGCTGGCCTTTACAGCACGGGGTCTGGTCTGATGAACTTTAATAACGATGTCTGCCCATCACTGAAAGCTGTAGGTCAGGCTAAGCTCTCAATCTATATGTGCATTTGTGTAATTGCCTCCACAACAGGATTTCTCTCTAGTTTAATACTGCCTGGTTTTAAGAAGGTGGCTATTTGTGCCTTCAGTTTTTATTCTCTCTCCCTCACAATTCCCACCCAAGTAGCACAGACGATGCAGTCAGACAACCAAGCCCCACTTTTTGACTCGTGATGGGGACTGGCCTCAGCAGACCTCAACTGCGATGGAGTCACCCAACCTACAGCAGCATTGATTCAGAGTTACTACTCCCTTTGATCTGGAGTCATTCTGGATTCGGGGCTTCACATTGCAAGGGCAAGAACAGTCTTTTCAGTTGTATCTCAGGCTGGTTTTCCCTTGGTTTTATACATCACTGTATCCAGAGGAATTATGGTCTAGGGTATAACAGGCGAGAGGCAGTATTATAAATCATAGCACATACATGCTTTAATTATTTTGTCAAACTGATTTATAAGCTCTAACTTACTGGAAAGTACCAGGCTGTACCCGTAGACCAATCTGGTCCTTACCTGCATTAACTCTGAGGATCTGCTCATCACCTCCTCCTCCCACGTTTGTGCTCAGGGACCGGTACTTTCCTGAGTCTAGTAGCCCCTTAGCTTGACAGTGACTATGGAAATGGACCTGAGACTACACCGATATTTTCCACTTCGAGCCAATATGACACACACAGCCCCTGCCATCCCTCCTGCCGTGCACTAGCCACCCACCCCACATCCCCACACCGGGGTAACTCAGTTTATCCCATAACAAACTTTTCTGGCAGGGTGTCAGCTCAGCCAGAGTAATAAAAATTTACAGCCATAGCCCAGGCAATGCCAAAAATACCTGGCATAAATGACCTCATCCCAGCACACAGGTAACGTGATTGTGATTTAAGTCCCTTGCAGTGAGGGAGAAGAAGAGGTGCTGCTTTTTGAACATTTTTCCAGTGTTTTCACTTTTTAATGACCTACTTAACCCATTGCTGAAGGGTGTAATTTATGGCTCCGAAATGTAACCAGAGGGTTTGCAGCCTCCATGCTTTCGCTCCGGCTGCTTTATCACTCGGTTCATTCCTCACAGTTTTGCATGACAGCACAAGGGCTGAGTGCGATGAATGCTATGCAGATAAAAACAGGGGAGAAAGGCCGAGCAGTGGTGGAAGAGCGAAGGGGAGGGGGGGGATGGAGGGGAATGTGCTTGGGGGAGGCTCGGGAGAAGCTGTGAAATGCCTCTGGAGCAGGCGGTGTGAGATACCAGAAAAAGTGATGTTGGATGCCGTGTGATGGAAACCAAGGGCTGGATGCAACCCCATAGGCACTGAGGGGTGGGAAAATCACATCTTCTTGCGCTGGGATGATGGGGTCAGAGGCAGTGATGGTCACACAGGGGTATGCCATCTTCCACCCTCTCTGTGCAGACCCTGACTGCTGAGAGTGAACCCAGCCCCATCTGTAAGTGTGCAAATGGGTCCTGCTCCCCTCCTGCACCATGGGGGGTTTTGCTCTGGGCTTGCACTGGCCTTACATGCTCGCACCTCAGACCCAGGAAAGCTGAATGCTGTGCATGAAAAGACAAGGAGGTAACTCTACAGCTTCCTTCATCGCAACAGTCTTTGAGGTGTAGGGTGAAGCCATGCCCCTTTCCCAAGCCCTTTGGTGGAGGGAGGTTGGGGGGAGTGGGGAGGAGGAACCCTTGCCTGCTCTGCTCCTCTGCGCTGAGCTGCCTTCCCTGCAGGATCCAGCACTGTGTTTAGATGAGAGGTAACACGAGGGAGAGTTGACACGACAGAGAACTTGTTTCCTCCTGGCCAGTATTTCCAGTTGAGAGCAGAGCAGTGAAGCCTTGGGACCGGTTATCTCTGTGCAGATGGATCTGGAGGAGGCTCCTGCTCATGTCTGTAGACTGGAGCTGTGGTCCTCTGCCTCGGCGGCTTTCCAACCTGATGGGATCCAGGTTTTGTCAGCAATAGTGAAGCCAGAGCTGGGTCACAGCCCTCGGCTCTGAGCTAAAGGATGAGGTTAGAGTCCTTGTATTTCTCGCCCCAGCTCCCCCACAGGCACAATTTAACACCGCTAGAAAACGCTGAGTTGTGGATTTCCTTTACGCCCATGGTAAATCTTTGGGGAAGGTCCAAGCCAGGTTGTGGAAAGGCATCCACGCCCATTCCTGTTCCTGATCTCCATATACCTGCTCAGAGAACAAAACCATGCAGCTTTGCCTCCCTTCTGCTTTTCGTGAGAGTCTGGCTCCAGAAATGTGCTCCCTTGCTCTGGCCATTTCCATAATTAAAGCAATAAGCAGTGGATGTGATTTAAATCAAGCCTGAGCTCTTGAAAAGCCACCTGTGGTGTTAAAAGCAAGTCAATAAAGTGTGTTAATAGAAGCGTTAACATTTCAACAGCGTACAGGCAGCGTTAATGATGACATTCCCCGTCAGGCAGGTCATTCCAGTGTCCCTCAGGGAACAGGCGGTGGTGATGGGTTTTGGGTCTGAGCGTTGGGCTCAGCAGCAGCACAGGTCGTGAGGGGAACAGTATCAGGCTGTGCAGGCAGAAAGCATGGGAGAAGCAGTCTGATTTGCTAGTTAGACCCCTTAAAGGTAGGCTGGTATCCCACCCTGGCTCCCAGAGCCACTGGCTGTCTGCTATTCTAGTATCTTCAACTGGGATTTAAACGCATCTTCTGCACTCAGACAAGGGCTGGCTTGAAATCACCCCAGGACGAGAGAGGGGACTAAAGCATCTTTCTGGGCATCAGTCCCATCACCCTGGGGAGCAATCTCTTCAGGCTGTTTGCAGCTTTTGCTGTCTATCCCATGGGTTGTCTGTCCTGCTGTAGGCTCCCAGTGGTCTTCTCTGGCATGACCATGCAGCTGGTCCTTTGCTGATGAGGTTGAGTCCAAGTTATTAATTCCACTTATCTCCCTCTTGGTAGTTGGAGGTCCTCTCTGATAGGCAAGAGCCATTAAAGGCCCGGGAAGAGGTATTCCAGCAGCAGAATGAACACAGGAACCTCTCCCATCAGGCCCTGTTATCCCAGGGCTGGTGCGTTGGGATACTTGGGAACAATTTGGACCCATCCTGGCTCCAGAAGCAGTGCAGCCACAGATGTGTTAAGATGTGCTGGGCCCAACTCTGCCCTGGGCTATTGCAAGTTTTTGCCCACTTTTGCCCACTTATAGACTTACTTTACCCAAAGACTGGAGAGTTCAGTCCACGAGCAGTTTGATGTTGATATTGTTCTAAGTGGAAAGCAGAGGAAAATGGAAATGGGAGAATTTTACATTCGCAAGTGCCAAAATATTCAAACCAAATACATTTGTCCTGAATTTACTGTCTGGAAAAGCATTGCAAAATGCTTTGCTCTTCCAGACTCTTGTGATGTGTCTGCTCACATGTGCACAGGGACAGGCTCCAAGGAGAAACAATGACACCAGCACCTTCTCAGAAAAGCCCTGAATTAGCAAGATGCTTGGCACGTGCTTAATATTAAGCATGTGCTTAAATCCATCCCCCAAGAGCACAGCCCTTAAACACGGTAGGGAATCCACCCTGGAGCCAGCCAGTAGCTGATCCTCCAGAGCTGTCAGCTGGGACCTAAAACATGTCCTCAAGTGCTCTGTGGGGCACAGACCAAAGTCCCACTGAGTCAGCTGAGTCTCTGTCTCTCCATTTTTAATTAAATTCCATTTTTACAGTAGGAAAAAATGCTCACGAGCATTTGATTAGAGCTTTTTCAGGTTTTTTTGATCAGCACGGGACAGAGGACATGTTCAGTCTGTCATTAAACATCCTCTGATGGCTTCTAGAAGTCAAATACTTGTCCTAAAAAAATGTGTTATATTAGATTTCTCTCTCTCCCATACTGCTTCATGATTCTGCCTTCTCCAAGTGAGCCCTCAGCATGTATGGAGGACAGAGAAGCATTTCGGCTTGGACCGCCCCATATAGCGTGTGTTTTACACAGCATAGACCCTGTTTCTGCAGAGCTTCAGGGAAGGCAGCATCTTTACCCCCCATTATACCCGGGGAAAATGAGGTGAAGAATTTGAGTGAATAGACCAAGGGCATGTAACAAGTTGGCAGCACAGCTGGAAACTGGGATTACTTTCACCCTGGCTCCTTGGGCTATGCCCTCTAAAACAAACTGAAGTCTGGATGCAGGTATTTATCTCTAAGGATGAAATTATTTTCTTAGTGCCTCAACCACGATGGCAGCATCCGACTTGATTTTTGTCAAATGAGTGTGTGGTTCAAAAATTCACAGAGACAGGAGCCTGGGAGAGCCTGTGGAACACAAAGAGCAGCTGATAGCAGAGTCAGAGGATGATCCTGGAAACATCCCAGCAGGACTACGTCCTCTCCTTCTCCCAGGCAGGGTGGAGGACACAAAGGGGTGACACAACCTGCTCCCGAGACAGGTCAGCATCCACACGCCGCCTGGGGCTTTAACACCCCAAGGATGTTTTGCCTGGTCTGTGTCACCTGCAGATCCAGGCAGGATCGATTTACTGGTGCTGAGGCGGCTCACGGACATCTCCAAGGGAACAGCAGCTCAAGGGGAGCTCCCTGGGGAGGAAATTTCGGGGATGGCAGGATGTGCTGGTGGTGTTGTTCAGCACCGTGGCTCCCGCCAGCAGATGGGAAGAGAGCACATCTCTGTGCGAAGCTCTTTCCCAGCCTCTGTGATGAAGCAGATCATGGGTGGATGAAAGAACCAAGGAAGGAGCGAAGGAGCTGTGGAAAAAGGTTACCTCTTCATCCGTCCAGGACACCTGCACAGTGTGCTGCTCACTGCGATCGCAGGAGATGCCATCTCTTTCTACAGGCCTTTGCCTTTTCGGGGTTGATGGCTGGTGCCAAATTCTCTTTGCTTTTCTCCTCCTCTTTCTTTAAGAGAGTTGTAAGCTCCTGAGTGTCTTCTTCCCTCCATCTTTCCTACCAGCACTTTCATTTGATGTGGCTGGGTCCCTCACTGTTGCCTAAAACAACTCCTTGCTTGCAAATGTGACCTCTCAACCTATCCTAAGCTCCCAAGATTGTCCTGAATATGGAAGAAGGGGTCCAGAGAAGTGGGTCATGCCTGGATGCCCCCAGGGCTAGGGCTGTAGGTCTCCCTTGCCCAGCCTAGATGGGTGCCAGCTCACCCCATGTCATTCACTGAGCTCTGCAAGAGGAGGAGTGGAGCGCTGGAAGGAGAGGGCATGGTGCAGGTATGTCTTCACAATGGACATGCTGGTCCTTCCTTCTCAGATCATCACACAAATATCCTCCCTGCTCCTTCCCCTGTCAGGAGGAGGGAGATCTGGCCAAGAAAATAATTTTTTGCCCTCTATAAGTTCCTTGCCCAAGGCTTGAGAGCAAAGCCTGCTGCCTGCTGCAGTCCAAGAGCTGCCTGGTCCTCCCTCGTAAGACCCTGGGGTCTGCCTCTCTCCATCCCTCGCCTTTCATTCAATACCTTAAGCTACCAATTTTTAGAGCAGGGAAGATCTTGCAGGATGTACAGAGCCCGGTAATCTGGTCTTTGACTGTTTCTTTAACATGAATGTTTAAAGCCCTGTGATAAGCCATTCCTTGACACTCACCACAAAGGCAAACTTGTTGTTTCCATCCTGGCTGCTTTGTCTGCGTTCAGACTCTTCAGGCATTTCCTTACTTGGCGTTTATCACTTCCAGTATATCTACATGGACTTTATTTTTCTTACTAAGACAGATTGAAAAACCATCAGTTTCTTGACTGCCATCCCCTTGGCCTGTCACTAAATATTCTTCATCCTAGGATATGCTCTTGAAAAACCTATAGATTCAAGTTCTGCCTCTCATGGCTGCCATTTAGCTAAGATATATATGTTATTATTCATCTCTCCAGTCTCTCCTCAGAAGCCAGTCCTTCTACTCACCACCGTGGCTGGATTCCCCTGTTACATCTAATGTCTGCCTTTTCCCTGGATGGAGATGTTATTTATTGCCTCTTGCTAGCTTGGCTACAGAGAGAATAAAACCGTCCCCGCAGTTACCACGCTGCTTTGAAAGGTGCAATGGCCTCATTTCTCCGTACTCCAGTGTGAGCTACGGCTGCCAGTGAAAACGAACGTCAGCAGCCGCCGGTGGAGATGAGCTGCGAACACGAACCACGCCAGACCTGCAGAGCTCAGCAGGTTTCCTCTGGAGATCTAAAGGTGATGGAGCATGGTGGAGACCATGAATCACCCCTCACCCTGAGGATGAGGCAAGGCCTGATGGTGACAACGGGATGGGCAGCAGCACCAGAGGGAAATTCTGCCACGGCTGCCGACCGCAAAGTGGGGTGAGAGCTCGCACAGCTATCTGTTAAGCAGTCCTTTGATTTTCACTGATGTGCAGTAATAAATTCACTCAATTCAGCTCAATTAACAAACTTCTGGGACCCTTGAATATGTGCAGCAGAGTGTGCAAGCTTGCTGGGCCAAGTATAGTGGTCAGAGTGGGGCCACAGGGGAAGATGAACCCACCTCCCTTTCTCTCCCACTTGTTCCAGTTATCTCCTTGGTACCCACACCTATGATGGAGAAAATGTCAGCCAAGCTGCAGGCAGTGACTCCCCTGAGGACTTTGCTCCATGGAGCACCCCAGTGGGGCAGGGACAGGCTTTTGGGTGCAGGAGGAGGATGGCAGATGGCTGAGAGCTGCAGAGTCAGCAGAGCATCCTTGTCTAGAAACTAGAAATGAGGAGGCATTTCTTCACAGAAAGGGTCGTTAGGCATCGGAATGGGCTGCCCAGGGAGGTGGTGGAGTCACCATCCCTGGAGGTGTTTAAGAAAAGACTGGACGTGGCAGTTAGTGCCATGGTCTAGTTGACATGGTGGTGTTAGGGCAAAGGTTGGACTCAGTGACCCCAGAGGTCTCTTCCAATCTAACCGATTCTGTGACTGTGATTCTGTCTGAGTTGTGGGGTGACGGCAGGCACCCAGCCCTTCCTCTGCAGGCAGAAGGAGCAGACCTGGGCATGGCTGGAAGGCAGAGCAACAGCTCCTGATGCTGCACTGGAGACCTGCCTGCGCTGCTGGGTGTTTAATTTAAGCATCCTTCTGTCATCTCCCCAACTTCACTAGAAGCCAATTCACAAGCTTCTTGCTGGCTTCCTTCTCCCAGAAGCTTTGAATGACTCAAAAATTGTAAGTCAGGCCCCACAGCATCTTGAGATTAACTGAGGGAAAAAACATCTCCATCAAGGTTTTTTTTTAAAAACAAACATGTGGGGTACTTTTCCTGGCTGGCTGCACTATGTAGGATTGGACTGTGTAGTGCTTTTCACTTTTTCAGTGTTCCCTGCAGTGATGAGAGATTCCTAAAACTGTCTTAAAACCAAAGAGAGATATTGCATACAGTTTACTGCTCCAGGAGACATGGGCTTATTTAAATAAAAAAAAACAAACAGATTTCTGATATGATTGGGGGAGCTGGGAAAGCAGACTGCAAATTGTACACAGGGCTCTTATCAAATGTCACCATCACTAAAACAGACCAAAAGAAGGAAAACCCTGGGAGAGTTAAGTCCCTTGGCAGAGATGAGAAAGCCAGGGCTGCAGAGCCCATTGTTCCTCTAGTACGTCGATTTGGGATGAATACTTAGAGATACAGTCATTTTCCTAAGCAGGACGTCAGCTGCTTGATGCTCGTTAGTGCTAATGAAAATCATACAGCCCGAGTTTGTGCTCCAGTGAGTAATTCCTCCAAGCGCTGCCATTTTCACTGTCATCTTGGGGAAGAAGCTGGAGCGGATTCCGAGATATTGAACTTCAAACCTGTGCCAGTTTTCAACAAAGCAAAGCCATCGTAGAGTATGCAGAGGAGTTTATTAGGTTGCCCTTGAATTTTATCCAGCTGGATAGGAAGGGACAAAAGCACCTGCCTTTATAATAGTCCTAATAAAAATAAAATAAAAATGCAGAAGTCTCTACCAAACTCCCAAGATAATTGCTTTGGGATGCCTGCACGGGGAGAGTTCTCATCCTGCCACGTGCCCATGAGGTCCACGTCCCACCATCCTTGACAGGGATGGTGACACACCAACCCTGTGCTGTTCTACGCACGGGTCAGTAAAGCATGACGTGGTGGAAACTCTCCCTTAAAAGTGTGACTCAAACCTTTCTGCTTTCTTATCCGCTGTGGGCAAGAAGCCACATTAAGGTTTTGTTGGTCAGGAGGGTCCAGACCACAAGGATCACACATTTCCTACACGATCTTGGGCAGTCTATTCATTCTCGACCTTAGCTTCCTCACTTTTAAAGTCTGGGCAATAACAGCCTCTTAGAGGAAGGAAGTGTGACGATTCGTATGTTAATATTTGTAAGATGCTCGAGGGATACGTTGAGGACGTCCACAAAAATGTCTAGCAGCAATGAGTAATGTTTTTTCTGGGCATACCTTGAATTCAGCCCAGGCTGCTATTGTTCCCAGAGCACCTGCGGGTACTAAGCCTTGGGGCCGCTTTCCTCAGTTCCATAAAGAAGGAGAAAAAGGGAGGAAAAAAGACAATCTCACATTGCTCTGATGGGTAGAGCCTTTATGCACAACTATGTATATCAAACCTGCACTGAAACCTGGATTGATTCCCAAGGATTTTTCCATTTTTGGTCTATTTCTTCAATGTTTCCTTTGGTGACCATGCTAGTAGCTGGCTGGATCTGAAGTATTCACTCATTTGTTCCACAATTAGCAATCAGTGATGTGTGTGACTCTCTTGACAGGACTCAGCAACAGCTTTCATTTCATGCAGGTCTGGGGCTGAGAGTCCCCACTTGGTTTGGTTGCTCCATTGGAAACGCAGACTGAATAGAAAAGGCGTCAAGGGGGAGAAACCTGAAGTTTACATTCACGTAACTGGGAAGAGAATTTATTCCAAACCATGCTATTTTAGGCCTTATTTCTACATTGAAAGAGTAAGACTCCTGTGAAAAAAAGCTTTTACAGAAAAGTGTCTGTCTGTACAGTAGAAGGTGGGCAGTAGAAGGTGATCCATGACTTTACTAATGAATAGGGCGGTGTTCATGAAAGTAAAATTTGAAAGAGTTTTCCATTCTAGGAAAGCACTGGGAAAGCCTGGCTCTTGTAATAAGACATTACTTCACCTTTTTTGCTGGGGTAATCTATTGCTTTGCAAAGCCATACATGTCTTGCCTGTGTGTGCAACCACTAGCATGGTGTTGGGAGGACTTCTCTGGTTATCCTTCTGAATGGGTTGTCTTTTCATGCACTGATTAAATATGTAGCACTGTGGAGACCCTGATTTTCTGCATGGTAGCCTGGAAGTCGTAGGTCCATGGAATAAGAACAGCCTTTATCAAGGACATCTATTTTATCAGAACTCCTAGTGGAGAGGTTAGCTTCTGGGTGTGAATGCGAGAGTTTGGGAGAAGCCGGAGAAGTCCTTTTGTGGATTCAAGGTAGGGTCCATCCTGAGTGGTTGTTAAATTGCACTGGAGTAAGAGAGGCAGTTCTTAAAGCCCTAGCTAAGTAGGAAGGGCTGTGAAGTACCTGAAAGGAGGTTGTAGCAAGGTGAGTGTCCGTCTTTTTTCCCAAATAACAGGTGATAGGATGAGAGAAAATGGCCTCAGGTTGTGCCAGGGAAGGATTAGATTGGATATTAGGAAAACTTTCTTCACCGAAAGGGTTATCAAGTATGCGAACAGGCTGCCCAGGGAAGTGGTTGAGTCACCATCCCTGGAGGTATTTAAAAGACATGGTGGACTTGGCAGTGTTAGGTTTACAGTTAGACTCGATGATTTTAAAGGTCTTTTCCAGGCTAAACGATTCTATGATAAATGCAGTGTGGCCAAAAGCAAAGCACAGGACCTTGTGATTTTGTCCATTGCAACAAGAAGCCCTGCTTGAGCAGTAAGATACGGAGAAGCTGTGGCTGCAGATGGCTTGCAACAGCACCTTTGCGCTCCCTGCCTCCCTGCCACGTACAGGGATGCCAACAACCAAACGGCCATCGGTTCCCGTGCTGCCTGGATTGCACCCGCATGGCTTGCAAACCGGTGTAAGAGCTCAGCCCTGGCGTGGTTACAGGGCCAGTAAAGCAACGGTGACACCATCCTTGAAAGAAAGAGCTGCTGAGGACATGGGAATTGCTATAAATAACTTCTTGTTTGGTTGTAAGCTGTGCAGCCCCCATGCAAACGGGCAGAAATTTGCCTCGGGCTGGCCTCCTGAGACTCACGGTTGTTCGGGCTTACCTCTTACAGAGCCAGGAGGGAACGGAGAGCTGGATTAGGCCAGACCGTTGATTTTTAAGGATTGTGAAATGTAGCTGTCAGGCCTTCTGTACGCATATTTGCATGATGCAGAAGCAAACATAAAACCAGCTGAAGCCCAGGGCAGCCCAAACAGGAGTCCCAGAGGGCACAAGACGAGGTCTTCTTGCACTTCTGGGAGACAGCTTGTGAAAACAGATGTGTTCTGACAGAGGCTGGTTTCTGTAGCTGGGAAAAGAGTGTGAATCCCAAAGCAGAGGGCCCTCGATGAAGTGCAGCTTGCTGCCAGGGATTCCTCCTCCTTCCCCCTCTCCCTCCTCCGAGACACTGACACTGGAAATGGTCCTGCTGATTAGACAGCGTCTGAGCTGACGAGCCCGGTGCTGGAACACGGAGTACTGTTCTGATGCCCACGTTTTCAGAAGGAAGTTGAAAAATTGAGGAAGGTGCCAAAAACAGCCACAAAAATGATACGAGGGCTGGAAGAAATGGCTTACGAGAGACTTACAGAGCTTGTGCTGTTCAGCTTATCAGAAAGAAGATTGAGAGGATGTTATAGCACACAAGTACTTTCTTTTGGGGAAAAAAAAAAAAAAACAACCAGGTACTAAAGGGGTCTTTATGAGAGCAAGGCAGAGCAAGAACTGGTGCTTTAGGGCAAAGCCAGATAAACTGCAGCCAGGAAAAAGGATTTGTGTTTTCCCCCTAACTGTGAAAGCAATAAACTCCTCTGGGGAGGGGACCACGCTCCATCTCCTCGGATCCAGGCAGATCATTTTCTGATGATACCATCAGTTCCTGGGTGCTGGACCTCAAACAGATGTGGTCTGCCGTATCCTGGAGCTTGAAGGAGAAAAATGTAACGATCCCTTCTGACTTGAGGCTTTCTCATCATTCACAGCAAGGCTGGAAGAAAGAGACCCACTGTTAGGTAGCCACAACCCAAAACACAGATTTAGCACTCAGAAGCAGCCTCATGTCCTCTGGCAAAAAAACCCCAAGGTCTAATCTGCAGCTGTGGACCATCTCCTGATGTTCAAAGGACTGGCGCCCAGGGACTCAAATGTAGTGGGACGTGACACTGGCTGGTTTTCTCCTTTGTGTGCTGAGAGACATCGAATATCAGGTGAGCCTGGGTCATACGGTGGGCCATCTCAGGTCAGACACACCCTTGACCCACCTCTGAGATCTTTCTCTGGTGGGACTTCCAAGTTGGTGCCCCCTATAAGAGGCCATGCATGGAAAGCCCTTGCCTTTGCTCTGTGGCCAAAACTGTATTAAAAATAACTCCAGGCTTTGCATGATTCTATGATGTAAACTCAGAAGCAGCCCCCAGAAATAGGCAAGAGCCAGTGCCGTGGTTGTACATACCTCTGTGGGGCAGGGCTGCCCTAAATTAAGGGCTGACCGGAACAAGAAGATGACCTACTGGAAATAGCCTGGCCCTGCTCTACCCCTCTGCCATTTCCACCTGCGTAACGGGGTGTAAAACATTCCCCAGTCGAAACATTAGCTTGTTTTTACGCTGTCTCTGACTAGGTGTAAATACTTACTGAAGGCATGGACAAGGGAAAAAAAAAAAAAAAAAAAAAGGCTTTAAATGCTTTAACATTCAGGAAAAGTACTGCGTGTACCGGGAGTTTTAGTGATCACTTTGGGAGAGCCAAGTGTCTGAGCAAATTAGCCTTGGATCTGAACAGCCTTGCAAACGGCTGTCTAAGAGTGAGCAAATACCATATTATTAAAGACAAATGAAAGTAGCAATTGAACTGAAGAAGACAAAGAGTTTTGCTCATGTAGAATCTTAACAATTTTTTCCTGCGAGTGCTTCTGAGTTCAAACCCGATAAGAGCCAAGCCTCTTTTATATTCATTGGCCTCCTAATGATTATTTAGTGAAGGTCTTATGCAAATTACACGTCACAATGCCCACCGCTATCGGGAGCCAGCGGTTCATTTCAGTTTGAAGATTATGGTGCCGTGTGAGACTTGTTTGTTCAAGAAATGCTCCCGCTATAACCTCCTCGAAGGGCTCCATTAAACACAGCGCTTCCACGTTTGTCAGGAATGTGTCTCCTATTTCCAATAAACACAACAGCTAATTAGTTAGGGAGAGGGACCCAAAGAAAACAAACATGGTTGGAACAGAGACTGGAATTTCTGTAGCCTTTGAAATCCAGAGGAGGTTTTTGCAGCTGGGAAGCACGATACCTTAAACCGTTCGGCCAGGCACCCGTAAAAGCCAAGACCAAGCTGCCATGGCAGAGCAGAGATGCACTCCCCGTGAGCCCAGATTGCTCGTTGTGTAGCCAGAAGCTCATGCAGACTTTGCAAATGTGTTCCAGAAGGGCTTTAGCCCCCCTCCCGGGGTATGATATAAATTTCCTTTCATGAGATAATGAAGAGGCAACATGCTACCTACTTTCCCTTCAGTGTGCTTTCTCCCTGAACCTACTGTCAAGGGAATTATTTCTGTCCAGCTGAGTCCTAAATCCTTCCCACATCAACACGGATAGGATCTGGCCGTCATCACACAGAGCATCACCCCTAGAGCGTTTGCCCTGTGGTCAAAGAGGCCACGTCTAGGCTTGAGTGAAACAGGGCATTCAAAACCCCATGTGCTCATATGAAAGCCAGTGCTGTGCAGTCCTAATTCCCTGGCAGGGTGCCTGAGCAGCCAGATGTGCCTGACACATGGTGGGACTGACAGCATCACACCATGCAAAGATCCCTGAGCAAGCCCGGAGGGCAGTACCAGCAGAGAGAAATTAGCTCTATGCATGGAGACCCAAGGGATACCGGCTGCGGCAAGGTAGTTTGCTCCTCTGCTGTTGATGCCATCCACGAAGCAAGGTCGTTCAACACAGACTAGACATTTCTGTGCTGTGCTCTGAAGGTGTGGACCTTGGAAAGTTCTCAAAGACTGTTCTGTGG
The DNA here is from genome assembly GCF_000690535.1 of Cariama cristata. Lineage (NCBI taxonomy): Eukaryota > Metazoa > Chordata > Aves > Cariamiformes > Cariamidae > Cariama > Cariama cristata. Next base: position 2,528 of record NW_009637535.1, on the reverse strand, counting down.
CCATTCCCTCATGGCTAACTTGGAAAGCTCCTTGCTGCCTACCTGACTTCTGCAAGGCTTAGCATCCGGGGACCAAGTCGCTCCATGGGTTGCATGGGAACTGCAGGAACATGGGTTGCAGACTTCACGGACATGGCAGTTTTGGTGTTGCTGCTCAGAGCCTGACTCCTCCACATGGATCCGGTGCTGAGTCCTCACTCCCATCAGCCCTAAATTTCTAGTCGAAGCAATCTCTGCATTGAGCCTGCTCTGCTCTGGCTCTTTAGATAGCTAATCTTGCCTGGGACTCCTCCTAGCAACAAATATGTTTGTGCCCAACATGATAGTAAACACGGGAAGTGGAGTAAAAAAACATGCAGAGCCAAGAGAGCTGAACGAAGGGGCTCCCTATCTTGAGCTGAGTAGCTGGCTTGGTTTTTGTTTTTTTTTTGAGCTTGGACTGACTTCATGAGCAGAACAGGGTATCAGATGTTTTCTCCTTCCTTGTCATCCGCTCTGTAAGACTGCGTCGGCTTTGCCAGAGGCAGAAATGACTGCCATGGTCAAGTGTGGTGCATTCATCAAACACGCAAAACTCCTCTCACAATTTGCACGTTGTCATGATCGTGTGCCTCTATCCCTCTTCTGCGTGGTTTTTTTTTTTTATCTGGTGGTCAGGAAGGGCCAGAAGTTGGAACCATCCCCTTTTTATGTGCTCCAGTTTGAATATATTGCGATAGTTGTTATATATTTTGTTTATTAAATATATAGAGAGATGCAGCTTGTGAACATCTAAAATGCAAAATTGTGATTTATGCCTTCAGTACGGCTGGATCCAAAAAGTGGATAATGCGGCACATGCTGTCAAACCCAGGCTCCCAAAGTCTGCCCTGAGTCTTTGCTCTGCGCTGATGAAGTTGTGGCTATTGCATCAGGATTAAAAAGGGTCAAGGTCAGATCTACACCCACTGGGCCAAATCGATACCCAGCTAAGACCATTGATTTAAACGGCTGTTCAGCATAGTGAGAGGCACTGGAGTAGACAGGTTATCTCTCACACCTACTACACAAAGTGACTCAGGGAATCTGTTCAGGTCTTTGTAACAAAGGGTACCCAACTGCTTTTTTGCAGCCTTCTTTAGGAATAGCACCCGAGGAAGAAGTATAGGCCAGGCTCCAACAAGCTGAACCCGTGTGCTCTCTGGCATACACCCGGTTCCTTCCCTCCCTGCCCTGAAATCGTGCCAACAGTAAATCTGTGTGAGGTTTTGTGGGCACCTGATTGTCTGCCGCTGTTCACACTGGGCAGTCTAGATCCTTCCTTTATGGCATGACTGCTCTTCGAGGCTTGGCTGAGCCTGTTTGACTTGTGACGTTGGAAAAAAACTATTCCTCTGTTTTTTTCCTGGTGAAGTTAGTTTTGTCTCTAAAGCTGCTCACGGTGGGGTTCAGCAACGACAAGGGAAGAGGTAGGAGAGAAGAGCTGGGAGGTGGGGAGTGGGAAGCGGGAGAGATGGGAGGAGGAGCAGGACCTTCGTCTCCTCCCTGGGTCCCAGGAAACTGCGTGTGGGTTAGCATTTACAAGTCCCTCAGGACGGTATGTTCAACATGGAAATACTCACTCCAGGCTACTTCACCTCTGTGGCTTGTGTACGCCAGGTGGAGAAGTTATGCACTTGTCCCCTGTAGAAGAAGCTCTGTTTGGTTGCTGCTGTGATGAACCTGCTCCCTGGGGCCAGCTGGTCTCATCCCAACGCAATGCTTGCCATGAAGCTGGGTCAAGTCTTGGCCACCAGCCCCATGCTTTCCCAGGGGAAAGAGGACAGATGCCCATCTCTCTCTCTGCTGCTTGTCATGAACTACAGTGTCCTCTGTAGGTGCTGTGTGACGGTAAGGAAAGAGGAGCCCAGTTCCATGCCTACAACCCAGCAGCAAAACCCCACTTACCCGCTCCAGTCTGTGCCAAGCTGCCTCCCATTTCCAACCGGGAAGCTGTGTGCTTTGTGCTCATCTGCGAGCAAAGCTGTTCACTGTGCCTTCTCCTCTTTGCATCTTTAGATCTCAAGCTCCTGTAACTTGCAACTCGGGCTGTAGTAATTTGCAGTCACAACTCCCCCCCCACCCCACCCAAGTGCCTCTTCCCTCTGGACGTACTGTCATTAAAAGTCTTTCTAACTTTTGGCTAATTGGCAGAGGTTATGTGCATGCTTCAGAAAAAGGGTAAATCATTATAACCTCATGCCTCTGTAGTCAATTATAGATTGTTTTCCCAGCTCAGCCGATTTGGCAGGCGGCGGCTTTGCAGTAAAAAATGAAAGCCTTTAGCCAGCATGCCTGACGTCTCTGCTTGAGAGCAGCTCAAACCAGAACCCTGTATCTCAGTCCACACCCCAGTCTGGGAAGAGACAGGCTTTGGATGTAAGCCTGTCCCAGGACTGTGCAGACTGGGCTAGTCTCTTATTCATTCATTTGTTCCTTTTTGGCCAGGTCAGAGATGCTGCTTCTCAAATGCAGCCAGGTTGTTTTGCTCCAGCATCTGGGGTCATCCC
>NW_009637534.1:0-3210 GCF_000690535.1 Cariama cristata | reverse complement strand
TCCAACCAAACCATTCTGTAATTCTATGAATTAATACCAAACATCTCTACTTAAATATAAATGCAGCAAGTTCAGAGTTTTCACTCCATTACACTCTTATACCTATAAAGAGAGGAAATATTTTTGTGACATTTAAATTTAGCTTCATGGGAAAACACACAACTTTAAGTATAATATACTCACTTCAGAGATTCCTCTTGGCCAGATGATGATAGAGAAAAGCTGACAAGTATGCTGAACAGCTAATTGCTCTTCATCCTTCATATAACCAGCTCATTGCACATGTTTTTTTTCCAAAGTTACATCACATTTAATGATGAGAAATTTTTGTTTGCTGGCACTCTAGTTAAGAACAGCCAAGGGCAAGTTTACATTTTTCTTTACTGATGAATTTAGAAGACACAAAAAGTATTACTTTATGTTGAAAGAAGTATTATCTTCATCCCCCAGTGAGAGCTGTCATTCGGATTTCAGAATTTTTTTTCTGATATAGATTTCTTGTGTGGTTTTTTTGATTAATGAATGAAAAGAAATGTTAAAAGGATACTTCAAACTGAAACACAGAAAATACTTAAGATCACAGGAAAATTTTTTCTTGCCTTAAATTTTGGTTTGTTCATTTCAGCTATTGGACAAAATTCTGAATTTTTTTTACTAAAATATTTTGCTAAAATGACGTCTTTAAACGAGAAACCTTCAGTCAGGGTCTCTGTTGCTTTTGTAGATTACTCAAGAGACTTTGAATAGTGCCTTTGAATAGTAGTTTTCCTTTATTTGCACTTTGTTAGATGTGCTATTTAATGAAAAGGTGATTTGTTGGTCATCATGGCTTTTGTTTGACGCTGATTTCAGGCCAAGAAATGGACCCTTGAGCAGCGGAGTTTGTACAGTATGTGTGGGAGGAAGATACTCTTTAGGAAATCAGAAAGTACGTTAAATTGCTTCTTGCTTCAGCTCAGTTACTCTCATTCCTTGTTCCTTGCTTTGGTTACCAAGCCTGGAGCAGAAGGGAAGAGAGGGAGGAAAAGTCAAGTATTTATGAATATTATTACCTATTAATAGTTCAGTTTAAATACTGTGCAGCAATGGCTGCCAAACTGAGGAACGTAGAGGCTTAAGGTAAGAAAAAACCAACAATACAGCATCAATGGCAGCAGCTCATGGCAAACTTTGAAATGCCTAATAAGTAGCTGTCAAAGGAGACAGTCAAAGCAACCAAGTGCTTGTGCACAATAGTGGTCTAATCTGCATAAGAGAAGACGGTTAGTGTGGGTGTTTGGGAAAAAAAAAAAGACAAGAAAATAAGCCCTTTGAAAAAAAGGAAGATTAGCCACTATTGAAGAGGAAGATTTATGAGAAACAGCCTTTTCCTTCATCTCTCACCTGTCCTTATACGCCTACCATAACCAAACTAGTCTATGTTGGCAATACACATAGACTGTATGTGGGTGACTAGGTTTTTTCATAAGCTAGTTGTGTTGCCTAACTCATTTTCAAGTTTACAGGAATTTCAAAGCATTGCCTAATACATGCCCAAATTTTCTGCAGGCTTGGTGGCTGAGTCAATCAGAAACCTGCTTCAAAGCTTCCTGAAATCAAATGGAGTTTTTCTGATGGCTTTGGATTAACTATCTAGACAGGCTCCTGGAGAGTTAAATCTAATGCAGGCTTTAAGAGGCTTGGCTGTAAAATAAATATGTCCAGTAATTTGCATAAGCATGTTTGTAGTTCAATTCAATGCCCTTGCTTCAACCACAGAAAAGATTTGGCTAATCGGGGAGCTGCTCCTTGAGCCACAGTAGTATGCACCATTTCCTGTCTGCTGTGCAGTGCACATGAAGGAGAACTGTACTTTCATCAGATGAAAACCAATTAGAAAGAAAAGATCAATAATCACAGAATCATATAGAATCACAGAATGGTTGAGGTTGGAAGGAACCTCTGGAGGTCGTCTTGTCCAGTGCCCTGCTCAGGCAGGGCCACCTATAGTCTGTTGCTGATGACCATGTCCAGATGGCTTTTAAATATCACCAAGTAAGTGACAGGTAGATTCCACAACTGCTCTAGGCAACCTGTGCCAGTGCTCAGTCACCTGCATAGTTAAAAAGTGTTTCCTGATGTTCAGGTGGCAAATGCATCTGTGCATATTAGAGGTAGTTTGGCAGCTATGAAACATGGAATGTAACACTTTTCTGTCTTAGGTTTAGCTGTCTGTCTTTCAGGATTATGAGGAGACTTCATTAATGCCGTTTAGCCTGGGGACTGTTGTCTGGGGTGCAACAAATCACATCTCCTTTTCCATGGAGAAGAGCTGCTGCAAGTGATAGTGCGTGACATTGCAATAGGAGGAGGAATCCATGATAAAATAGTAGCTGTTGACTGAGGAGGAGTCTAAGGTATCAGTATTGCTGAAAAAGGACATTTGCTTTTGGAAGAATGAATACCAAAAAGCCCAGTTTGATACTCCTCAGTGACAGTAACTAAACAGGTGCTGCAGCTGCTGATGTGCCTGTGTTTTTTAGCATGTTGTGGGTGAGCTGACTGAACAGTGAGCATCCCCACATTTGAAACATAAACCAAAATACTTATTTGTCAGCAAAATTACTTCCTGTGAAAATTGGCAAATTGCTAACAACAAAGGCAAATCACTAACAAATAATTGTATGTTTCCTTAGAAAGCTAAGGATTTAATGAAAGAAAGCAAAAATGGGTTAATGCTGCCATTTCTGTTAGGATTAGAATAGATAACACAAAGATGCAAAGTCTACAAATTTTCTTTGATGTAGTGTGATGCAAGTATCTAAATGGCGCAAGATTCTTAGGCTTATGTAGACCCCTGTCTCCCAGCTTCTTGGGCTATTTGGAGATCAATGCTAGCCTATTCTTTTTTTTTTTTTTTTTTTTTAATATTGTCAGAACATAACAGAAACAAGAATTGCAAGACCAAGAATGAGAAACATTTTGATGGAGTAAATCCCATGTGTTAAACTGAAGTACCATCACAAGGAAATAAAAAATTTCCCATATCGTTGAATATCAATTACTTGTTTATAAAATCATTAACAAAAGGCTAACTTTATACCTGAAAGATGTAAGTTTCAATAAATAGCTCACAGTATTAGGAGACAGCTCTCTTTTCTTTAGGTATTTTATAAAGACTCTCAAGTACTTACAGATTTTGTAGAATCATAGAATCATAGAATGTTTTGG
>NW_009637533.1:11759-26237 GCF_000690535.1 Cariama cristata | reverse complement strand
CTCCCTGTCCCTGCCTTCCAGCTCAGGGGTCTGGGTACCCGGAGAACAATGGGTCTTACTATTAAAGACTGAGGCAAAAAAGACATTAAGTACCTCAGCCTTTTCCTAATCCTTTGTCACTGTGTTTCCTCCCACATCCAATAAATGATGGATATTCTCCTTAGCCCTCCTTTTGTTGCTAACGTATTTATAGAAACATTTTTTATTCTCTTTTAAGGTAGTAGTCATATTAAATTCTAGTTGGGCTTTGGTCCTTCTAATTTTCTCCCTGCATAACCTCATGGCATCCTTGTAGTCCTCATGAGTTGCCTGGCCCTATGCTGGGGTCTGACTTTTTTTTAACATCTTACTTTTTCTGTTCAGTAGTACTAATAGGCCCAAGAAACAGGACTTTGAATTAGTCTTGAGCTTTCTGTTATTATTTGGACTACTTCACATACCGCTTCAACAGTAGCTTCTATTACTTAAATGTTGTACATTCAAACCACACAGGAGACTGTGCTCTGTGTATTGAAAGATATTCCTTTTGAGGAAACAGTGTATTAGAATTCTACATTAAAAACAAATCTCCCCTTAAGACCTAAAAGCCTCAAAGTCTTCATGGTGGGACAGTGCCAGCAAAAATAAATTGTAAGGGACTTACCACTGTAGTGATAGATAATGAAGGAAAATTACTGCATCTATTCCTGAAGTAATCTTAAAGAACCTTCATGCCTGCAAGAAAAACTAGTAAAAAACAGCAGTGCTGGAACTAGTGAAATAATTTCCAAACAGTTCCAGTAAATAACAGGATTAATGCAAATACAGAGTCACTGCATTGTGTCATTTGAAAAAGTTCCTTGCTTTCAATCCTCTGTTTTCATGTTTCTGTGATGACTTATTTCAGTTGTTTATCTATAGGAATGTGGTGTTACTGAGTCTAAAAACAAGAACTTCTACTGCTGGACCTAAAGAATGAGGTTGATTAACTTGCAAGGGTTAAGCCAGGCTAGATATTAGGGAGAGACAAAATGACCTGTGTTATAACTGGCATGGTGCATGTTATTAGTAAACAAATGTGCAACAAACAGGTCATTTGCCATAGAAGTCCTTAAATTGCCAGAGGTACTCCTGATTTTTAGCTGTATCTTTATATCTCCATTCATGGTCAAAATCAGTCTATCTTTAGTAGCAGTCAGGGAGGACAATTTCATACTTGAGTTTCCCAGAGGTCAGCAGAGGCACTAGGGTACAGCTTTCCTGCTGTGGAAAAGAACAGTTCACCATATGCTCTTCAAGAGAGCACCACAGCCCAATATTTGAAATTTGATGTTGCCTGAGGGTCTGACTTTCGTTTCTGGTGGTGCTGTCTTCTCATACAAGGGGACAAACCAGGTTTGAATGAGAACAGATCCTTGGATTCTGGCCATACTACAGAACCCCTCTGCTTGACCAAGGAGGAATAGAATGACACTGGGAGAAAAATCAGAAATTATATTTCAAGTGGCATTTTCTTTGTGTTGGCTAGGAGAGTGAAAGAAAGAAATAGGATCTTTTGACTATTCCCCTTGCTTTGCTAGTAAGCTGGCAGCTCGGAATCCTAAAGTTTAGGGCATACATTTTTCTATAGTTATTTACCTGGCAGCAAGTAGATATTTTCCAAGTTAATATTGCTTAGGTGTTCATATTAATATAAATCAACAGCAACTGTATTTACCTTGAAATCAAAGATTTGTTCTCATAGGTCCGGGGCACAGAGTTCAGAAGACTTTGCACTGATTATCCCTGACTTCTTGGTTTAGGATAGGCAAAGGAAAGCAAGAAAGAAGGAAAAAAATATTTGTAAAGGAAAGTCCTTGTAGTATTTGGCCAAGTGACAGTGTGATTTCTAACCATACACCTATATTGCTTTGCAACCATATAGCTCTGGCAGTACATGCCAAGTAGCTTGTACACTTAGAGACAAAATAGTTTTAGATGACAATCTCTCATGGGTTGCCACTTCCATGGGAACAGGGTGCCTAAATGTCCTCATGTGTATTCTGAAATCTCTTGTAAGGTCCAGAAGCTGGGGACGTAACCAACAAGGGGAAAAAGTTAATGCTAACAGAAATCAGACACTAACCACTTTCCCCCTTCTGTTATGTAATGTACTATCATTAGGTGATGAGTGAAAAGAGAAGGTATTAGTGCCAAGGAAAGAATTAATTAGAATTGTATGAGGCAGGAGATTGACACTTTTTAACTTCAGGATACAAATTTACACTGATTTATTTACCAAAAGATAGATATTACTGAGTTGATTTAAATTCATTTCAATGTTCTTCTTTCACAGTCATTACTAAGAAAACCTTTTTAACAACCTGTCCCCACCTGAGGAACTTTCTGCTCCACTTCATACAGAGTGCTTGGCTCTTGGTCCCCTTGCAGAAAAATAATGGCTATTAGGTGACAAGATCTAACAGAAAAACACCACCCAGACACGTGGAACCAGGTACATTTAAAGCTTCCATTCTATAACTCTTCTTTTACAACAGCCTGCACTATCTTTTATATCAAAGTCCCAAGCCTTGATTTATATAGGCATGTGATCTTTGTATTGCTGTCCCACAGCTGATGGAGGCGGCAAATTCTTATTTTTGAGAATTAACTTAGGTGATTAAATCTTACAGACATTTGATAACCTGGTATTAGGTAAGATTTCCCCAAAATACCATTTAAATACTTAAAAAAAACCCGGCCTTGAAATACAGTGTAGATTATCAGCGCTGCCAGCCTAATATGAAGTCTAATTATTATAGCTGTGCAACAAAAATAGTGAGGGACTTAAAAGTGCAGGTGATGAGTTAATACTGTATTAATGAGCAAAATGTCTGTGGTCTACTAAAGTCAAACTATCAGACATCTGTAGAATAACATGCAGAAAATAACCAAAGATACATAATTTGTACTGAACAGAGGGTCTGATGACTGAGGTGTATGTATTCAACATATAAAGTAATTCTAGAAGTGCAAAATAATAGATGATAGCTGGAGGAACATATACAATGTATAAGTTACTAATTAAAAAGATAAAAGGAGCTGGAGTTTGTAGCCTTTGAATTCAAGAGACTGAAGAGCTGGATCTGGTTGTATGGGACTTGGTCACAAGCCCAGAGTGCACAGTAGTGCCCTGAATGAAACATGAGAAATGCACTACTGAGTAAACTCACATACCTGGGCACTGCAAAGAATCTGGAACCTGAAAGCGATGGGACGAGGAACTGTTGCTGTGACTGAAGAGCTTCGACAGTGCCAGCAGCATCCAGGGACAGAGCAGCTTGTGGCCAGTGGCAGAGCAGACTCTGGAAGGAGCAGCAAAGATGAAACACCACCCTGTTAACTTTGAAAAACACTGCTGCACGTGCATGAGTTTTCCATTTTTGTACTACCTTATCCTTTCCAAAGTTCAGTGCAAATTCCTCTTATATAGAAGGTGGATGGAAAGCACCTAACATTTAACCAAGTATTAGAAAAACATAGTAAATGGGGGAAGAGTACAGTGGCACAGGGGACAAACAAGAGCAGAGAAAGAGAAGGAGACATAGCAAGGAACTGACTAAAGCAAGCAGTAACATACCATTCATCTAACAACAGTAATGAGAGGTGCCGGTCCTTTACTCTCTAGGAGCAGAAATAAATCTACTTACAGCATTAATCAGTAATGCTCAAAATCAATAATATATAACAGACTAATGGATCTGAAAAGTCATTAGTGGTTGGGAAGCTTAATTCCTAAAAGTAATCTGCATGAACAATAACATTAGAGCTAGTCAAAGAATGGATAATCTTGTCTGTGCAAAAACTGATATTATATCTTCAAGTGATATGAAAAGCATAAATTCTGATTTTTTTGCATGAGATGTCAAAATAAGTCTCTTGATAGGTCCCTTTCAATAGTTTTGCAGGAAACTTCTAAACTAAAAATATGTTTATTTCAAAAATGTTGTGAAAGAATGCAGATATTCAGGGTTTTTTTTTTCAGGATTACATCAATAAAATTACTGGAAAAATATCTGGTTGAAGTGTCTTTTGCTAAGGGACAACTATTTAGAAATTTTTTACTAAAGCTTTAATGAGCACCAGGAGTTAATGATGTGGGAAATAATGAAATACAGTGACTATGCCATCTTTCTACCTTTCCCTGTAGCTAGATAAAAAGCCAAATAAAATTATCTATTGTATCTAGACAATGAAAGGCTGTTCCATTACGGGAATATTTTGTTGCAGATTTTTTCTTATTGTTTAGACAGACGGCGAAAATCTGCAAGGGCTATGACAAGACTGTCATCAAATCAAATGTATTTTTTCTAAGGAATACCTACTGACACCAAGTATAGAATCATAGAAGATCTTGAGTTGGAAGGAACCCATAAGGACCATCGAGTCCAACTCCCTGCTCCTCGCAGGACTTTTAACACCAAACATCAGCACATTACCTGCTGTCCTCAGGCTTAGGTGCTTTAGGCTACAGCTGCCAGTTTGTACTGGGATGGGGCCAGAGGTTCCAGTTTGTACTGCGAGGAGGGCAATATGTTGATCTTGCTAATGGTTCTGGCATAACATTTATGTGAGAAAACTACAAATTTGTAAAGCAAGTCTGTCACAGCAATCATCTGTTCAAAGAAGGGACTCCTCTGAAAGAGCAGCAGTACTTAGACCACAATGGCCTTTGAATGTCCAAGGCAGATGAAAAGGGTCCCTTCCAGGCTCTGCTCACCAAAAGACAGATATCCCTATTAATGAGTAGCACAGAAACAGAATGGAAGGAGGTATCTTTCTCATTCCCACCACCCATGAAGGGGGAAAAACTTCTAAGATAGTTCTGAAAAAAAAAAATTCTGAAATTCTATATGAAAAATTTTTAGAAGCAACCAGCAGATATTTGAGACCTCCAAAAGCTAACACAAATGCTGATCATATTACTTTCGTCCTCAGTCTAAAGGAGGTTTCATAACTTCAGGCCCCACTACTAGTTTACTTTCATTTGTTTTATCCCTTTGGTTCCTTTCTTTTCTTTCTGTTTGTGCCTAGAAGTTGCTGTTTCCTTTAAAGGCAGGTTAAAAACTGAGTGTGAGCTCTAACCAGAAATAACAAATGAGGTTAAATTCATTTCTAAAGCAAATTATATTAATAAAACTGATTTTGAAGACTGGGCAAGTTTCCAGAAGTGTTTATAGACAAAAAGGTATAAAATAAGATTGCAGAAGGTCTGTAAGAACCAGTGCGATAACTTAATATAACTGGTATCACTTCACCGCTATCAAACTTGATAAGGACATGAAGCTTATGGTAACTAGAACTAAAGTATATGCTAAGTCATATTGATTTTAATGGTGTTTGTGTGTGTGGTAGATTAAGGCATGGTTAGCTTTAACAGCCCCTTTGTTGGTTAGGAAAGTAAATATTGACATGCCCATTTCACTGACTAGCATAGATCCTTGCTAAACAAGTGAATAATTTACAGCCCTCAAACCCTAGAGGTCTGTCTGTAGTCCCCTGAACTGGACTAAAGCAGACTCTGGTAAAAGCAAAAACTCTCAGGTGAGTTCCCAGTCATAAGAGCTCCAGCCACCGCTGAACACACATGTATTAAATCCCAGAACGGTAGGCATTGGAGGGGGGTTGTGTTCTTTCAGGAGTTAGCATATGAAGAGAAGAATCACCTTATATGGTATTGAACATACCCATCTACCAGTTCAGAAGATGTCATCTTAAGGTTTGGAGTCCTGTTGAAAAGAAATTTTGAGTATAACTGGAAGAAATTAACAGTAGGATGGCCTCAAAAAAATTACACACAGAATTATTCTGTGAAAGCTTGAAAGTTCAAGCAACAGTTCATTTACCCAACTTCTGCTGTTCGTGTTGCACTATAAATATTGCCTTAGTGATGGTAATTTCTTTTCTCACCTTTTTAACCTTACTCAGTTCTTTCTCACCCCCACTCAACTTAATGTTCTTCCATTTTCCTCCCATCCTTCTTTTCTTCCTTCCTTTTTTCCCCAAGTGGTGTCTCCCATTCATTCCTTTCTCTTATTTATCCTTTCTTCATTTCAATAACTTTCAGTCTCTGAGGAAGAATAAACACTTAGTTTTGTAGAAAACTGGAAAAGCACAAAAGCAAGCTATTTTTCTTAACAGGGAAGTGGTGGACCGTATCTGCAGCAGACTAATCTCTGGGACTCTAACAGTCATTACTTGGAATAATTCAGAGTTTCATATCTCCTAGTCGCACTCTAATTTTGTGTTCAAGAGCTCTTTGCACACCCAGCAAGCTAACAAGTACACAAACTTTGTAACAAGACCTTTAAAAAGCTTTCACTGCAACATTTGGTGCAGACTTGGGGACTTTTTGTTAGATAACGAAGGAAGCCTCCGTTGTAGAGGATGACATTACTTACTGATAAGATGAAAACAAGGAAAGATGGTTTTCCCCCACAGAGTAAAGGTATATTACTGCATGTTGCTGCATATAACGCACTAGTTGAATTACAATCATTTGGAAAAACTTACACTTACTCTGAAAGATAACCAACAGTTTAAAAAAGGTCCACGCCCAGTGCTAGAAGAATATAACTATATAGAAGCTATTTCATAGATACAGCTGTTTTGTTAAATAGATATTGACTTGGTTATTTGTAAATTAGTTCTAATAGCATCATTCTGCTTTTAGAAGATAGATAAGGAGAATGGAGGCATTTTCTTTTAACAAATAGCATTAAGTTAAGGCAAGCTTTGGTGATACTTAGTGAACTACTACAGAATCTGTTTTACAGTCTAATACAGTCTATCGAACACTAAACAATGAAACTGGGTTTGTGTGCATTGTTCCTTCATTTGATTACATTGTTCAAGCAAACGCAATCACAGCAAGATTAACTACCTTCTGAGATAAGACACAGGGCTTGGCCAGAGGCAGCTGTTCAAGTTTCATCATCTGTTTCACAAGCAATTAACTGTTTTCAAGTAAGCAATATCTTATAAGGAACGGGATAGCTTGTTCTGCACAAAATGAGGGCAACTTTTGATTTCTTTGAATACAGTTTCATTTGAATAGCTATTCGTTTTTAATTTGAAAGCACTGACAAGGCAGAATATCTTTACTTACAACCTATTTTATCACATGACAAAACTACAGTGCCTTGTCTCCGTCTCTTTTGCAGCAGGATATCCTATGTACATTTGTCACATTATAGGAAATATCTTTTGTTAAGTGAAATGATAGCTTCAACTAAGAAAGACTTTCTGATATAGAACAGCAAAAAGTATTTTAGCAAAGAGCTTAAGTCTTTAGAAAGGCTTCTGGCCCACTTGTTCTTTTGTTCTGGATCTCACCCTCTGCAGTCACCTCTCTCCTTTCTCAGTTGTCAGCTGTGATGAAAGACATACAAGAACCTTCTGTATCTATAGAAAAGTAATGTTCTCCTGTTGGACCTCTCCTTTCCCTGTGGAGGTCCATGTTTCTCAAACCTCTCTCCCTTGGTTCTACTTTGGAAGTAATATTTGATATAATTTCAGTTGTATACCTCTTTATTCCCCTACTGTCTCTTGGTCTGAGCAATTCTCAGTGCTTGAAAAGCAAGTTACACCATGACTTACCTACCATTTAGATTCTGATTAATCACTAACTAGATCTCTAGGAAGTTTAAAGAGAAGCACATGCTGTTTCTGTTACTTCTTCAAGCCACTTGCTCTAGTGCAGCTGAAAACAATGCAGCTATTATGAAGAAATAACATATGATCACATTTTTCCTAGCCAGCTTATCTGTTTAATTATAGCAAGAGGAAAAAAAGCAGCAAATAATTTCTCGATTGTTGGAGAAAATATTGATTATTTTGACAGTACTGATCAGGAAAGCTGGAACACAAAAAAATATCTGAAACATGAACCACTGGTGAGGAACACCATCTCATAATTACTCACCCTTTAAGGAAGTTCCTCAGTTGGGAGTTGCAGCAAGATTCATGACACCTTTATGGACAGTCTGATTCAGCAGAGAAAGGCTGAGAACCATTGCTGTAATCCACAGTAAGCATCAACTATTGTGTCTATTCCTTCTCATAATATACTGCAGTATTGTCCAATTTAAACGGTAAACTTTAATTAGCAAAGAGGGTGTCAGTTAGTCTGTTTGTCAAGGATCCTGAGGCACTGTCACAAGACTAGTGCTGTAACAAGAGAGACAAATAAACTGTAAACTTTAATTAGCAAAGAGGGTGTCAGTCTGTTTGTCAAGGATCCTGGGGCACTGTCACAAGACTAGTGCTGTAACAAGAGAGACAAATTCTTCAAAAATTGTTTGAACATGAGTAGCCTTTCCTAAACAGGGCTTTATTGCAAGAGCTCTGACTTTAGCTCAAACAGTAAAAGTAATTCTCAGTTGCATTTGCCAGAAGCAATTTTTAGATGCAATAAATCAGCATGGGATAACATACATTCGTGGTTCCTGCTCCATATTTATCACTTAAGATTACAAGTTGAGAAGATTTGTACATGCTTGGTGAGCCCTATTACCTTCATCTGAACCCTGAAATTCAGGGCCAGTGACTAACTCAGGGAGAGCTTGCTTCTTGCAGGCTTTGAAAGCCTAAGGATCACAGGGGAGGCTGAGGATACTACTGTGATGCATATAATAGGATAGATTAAATTGTTTATTTACTCATCATTTAATAGTGGATACCCTTGCTTTAAGTTATTACAGAATTAATATTTTATATGTAGGAAAAGGATTAACACCAATTTGAGTTTCATATAAGAATCAAGTGCAGTTTATACAACAGTGATTTCTAAAGTGAATAAGAGCTTTACAGATATAAAGAAAGGAATGCTTTGCTAATATATTATTAACAGAATTGAATATAAGGCTTTAAATGAAAATGGAGTTAGTATTTTTAACAAAACTGACTGCAATAGTCTGATTTGGCCTTCAGAGGACCCTAGGATCAAGCTCTTTTCACATAGAATGTTTTTAGGCATGGATCACCATTTGAAGTATTCTCAAATTAAGCCCACTCATAAAAGTCTTACCAAATTAGTTCTCTTACACAAATGTAAGAGAACAAGAGAAGTCCTTAACTCAAAGTATGATTTTCATCAAGTGAAACTGGTACAAAAATCTTTGTGCCAGTAAACAGTGAGGGCCAGCAGCTCCTCAAGGGACTGAAAACCAGACACTGCAGCATAGCCATGAGAACAAGGACCTCCACCAGCCAGGGCCCAGCCCCATTATACCTGAGAAAAGCAAGCAGGACAGGCTGAGGGATAGCAACCAGGAGTCCAAACCCTCATGCATGCCCCTGAAGACAGTGAGGCAGATCTGAAGTCAAGTTGAGAAGCCACATCAGGCTCAGACTTACTAAGGATAACAAGGGCAATACACCTCAGGGAACAGGTTTACAGTCAAGCCAAGAAACCAGAGCCAAGACCACAAAGACACAGCAGGGCCAGAGCTGCAGACTATCAACATACCTGCAGATAAATAAGAGATGAGTATTCAGGGCTGAGCTAAATAGAGCTCAGGGCAGAAGGGGTGGGTGGAGGCAACAGGTGAGGCTGGTCAGGGGAATTAAGGCCTATTAGTTCACTCAAGCACTCTTACTTCGTCTGAGAGTAGCTAGTTTATTAATATCTATATAGCTATTCTTTTGCCTTTTCTTGCCAGACTTGCCAAGGTAAAAAGTTAAAAAGAAAGCATCTCTTTCAAAATTGCAATTTGATCACACAAGCTTGAATTACATCCCCAAACATTTCTCATGTCGCATTTAAGTTCACTGTGGTTTCTCTTCAAGTTCCTGAAGTGAATGATATTTAAGTGATTTTCAGCTTCCTTTTTACTCTCTATAAGTTGGACTTTAACAAGCTGTCAGATCAAATAGACATGAGGCTGTTCATGTTTCCACTCTTTTTATCAAAAGAGCAAGAGTACCCTGAACTGCGGAGAGAACAGAGGGCATGTCAACACCATACAATGAGCACCATGCAGAGATGGTAGTTTAGATTGTGGAAGCAGAATGGAGACATCGGTACAACACTTCTTCCCAGCTAATTACTCCTGCTGAGCATTGCTTTTCAGTAATGTTGACTATTCTAATCATAGTGCTGTGTTAACTTTGTTCTGTAACTTCTTTTGCTACTACTAGATTCTCTGCACAGCACTATAGCACATGGTACAGGCACACTAAAAATAAAAAAAAAAATGGATGGGGATAATAGTCAAGAACCTGCACCGCCCTGTGCTCTTGGATGCCCCTGTGTTGGATACATAAAGATCCCTGACATGGGGAAGATAGATGTGTAGCATGTTCTGCAAGGCACTTTGGGATATTCTTTAAAATAACAGTTGGAGGAAAAGAGAACTGGCCACATTGATTCAAGGCATATACCACAGGGCTCCTGACATTTTCAAAACAGTAAACCCCATGACTGCAAGTGAGCAGAGGCAGGGAAAAATGTTTTGAGCTGTCACAAGGCTGTGAGGAATGTGATCACATGCTGTGCAGGCATAAGTCATGTGCAGAGCCAGCTGTGCCAATAACTACTTGAAAATTAAATTGTAGGAGCAATGGACCCTGTGTAGTCCTCTGATACCTGTTTGAGACAGTACAGTTCCTCAAAAATATCCTTGGTTTGTGCAAATGCAGTGTTTGTGTAACTGTGGGTTCTCTAAAGAATTGTGTTGCTTTTCTTTTTTTTAAGATAAATGAATTAAATGTGTCAGAGCCCTGAGTGACTAGGCCTTAACGACCCTAAATCAACCCCCTCTGGGACCCCCACCCACACCCTCTACCCATGGGCCCAGGAGATCTACTTAAACTCTGAGCCTTCAGTATCTAAGCTTGGCTGTAGAAGTACTGGTCTCTAGTTTAGTGATAGTCTTATCTGGCTGTTGATTCTGGTCCTGACCTACAGCCTGCCTTTCTAACTTTGTCTCAAGTTTGTCTTGTTTCTGTAGAGTCTGCTGAGTGCTTAATGAGCAGTATCTGACCCTGTCTGTTCTTACTGAACCAGACCTGATCTATAGATCAATTTGTTGGTTTGACCTTGGACCTACCCCATTACCACAACTTGTTGGACAAGCTGGATACTTGATCAAACCTGGCTGCTCTCTCTGGATCTGCCTTGCGCAGGTACTGTGGGTACTACTGGCCTTGTTACTGTGCCTGGCTCCTTGCCTGTTAGGAAACAAAATGAAGCTATAGAACGGATCTGTATGGCTTTCAGACATCTTCAGTGGCTATACTTCTATTCAATGTGAACTTTCTTCTTATTGTTAGCAATGCTTTACAGCTTACAGAAATCCCTTTGCTTGTTGCTCTCAGCTGCCCTTCAGGCTGCTCTTACAGTTTGTCATTTATGTAATGTATTTTCATATTGCTTCCTGAAGGCATGGTTCTTTCTTCCTCTGAAATGAGCCACTTCAGAGAACTGAAAACAAAGTGCACTAGAAGTGAGTACAGAAACCTGATGGAAGCGGAGCGTGAGGGATGCTACAGCTCTATTCTGGCTTCTTTAGGTATGCCTATTAAATTACTTGCAGTCTTTTTTCTTAGCTGTGCAGGAGTCAGATGGTGGCTTTAGCTGCTTTTACTGCTCCTGAAAGCAATTACAGGGCAACTGTTTTAGTGAAGATTTGTACTTTATTTGGTGCTTGAGGTAGCCTCTGTTGTCAAATCCCAGGAGTAACATAATGACAGGACAATCCATATGGCAGTGGATTACTGTGTGAGCATTTTGACTTTGTTTGTCTCACCTTAAAAATGTGAGAAGGCAAAGGTTTGTTACGGGGCACCGTGGGCCAAACTGCAACTCAAATGTGACAGCTCCTGTAATATCAGTTGGGTCCTACCACACTTTATGAGGGAGGGCTGCCAGGCCAGATGCTGTTCTCATAAAGCAGGCTACTGAGGAAAGGGAAGTAATAACATTCCCTTCTCCCCAGTACAATGTTTCTCACCACAGAATGAACCCTTTTTAATGAGAAGCTGTAAAAGACTGCAAGGGTCAGCAGCTTTGCATTCTAAGAGTGTTAAAAAAGGGGGTTTCCTCCCACCCAAAACCACACAGAAGAAAAACAAAAAAGGCAGGAAGGCAAAAGTAGTATCTTCATCTTGTAGTTCAGAAATGGGACATGAAGTGAGTAAAAGTTGTGTAAACTTCCATTCAGGAAGTCTATAGCAGAAATACAGGCTGCCTGAGTCCCAGCTTTGTCTAGAAGACTCGTCTGTCCTTCGTTGTACAGAAGGCTATATTCTTCTAGAAAGAAAAAACCAAATTATTTCTGCCTCATGGCTACTACCAGTGAGTATGTTGGCTGTTCAGTAGCAGAGCCTGTATTTGTGGGTATGAATCTGCTAAGGGATCAAAAAGACTGAAGGCAGAGCTATAGCTGCTGGTTATAACTGCCTGGTGGCCGGGGAGTGGTCTGATGTGGCAGCAGGTGCAGCCTAGGCAGATGGGGACTATGGCAGCAGAAGTACCTGAGCAGTATAACTATGCAAAACACACCAGATGCTGTTCACAGCATGTGGAAATTATTTATTAACATTCAGAGATACTAATGATCATAATCTTAGGTGTTATTATAGGAAATATTTAAAGTGATTTAGTCAACCTTGCCTGACTACCAGATACCCTAGAAAGGGCAAGAAAGGAAAATTACATTTTCCTTTTGCCTTCTGGAGATAGAAGAATCTGTTTTCAGTGTAGGACTTGCATATCAAGTAAGTTTCTTTTGCATTATTGTACAGGAGGATCCTACCATTAGGCAGGAAAATTACTTTTTTCCCCCTCGCTTCTGTGGTTCTCACAGCCTTAACATTCTTCCACCTTCCTCTTAGAAGCTGTCTGCATTTGGTTGTTAAATCACTTTTGCCCTACAAGGAACTGCTTTTTAAACAATTTTCTGCATACTACTTACATGATAAGTAATTTGTTGTGGAACTGTGATCATAGGAATTAATGTTCAACCTAAATCACCAGGCTCTCTACTATGTCAGGCTAATGTATCTCAAAGGATGCTGCTTTGCATTTAGCCTTCATGCTGTCCTCTACCTGCCTGAGAGCCATTCTTCAACCCTTGCAACCTTTTAAAGGCAAGGGCTTCCCGGGCACCATTGGCCCTTGGTACTTCCCATAGGGAGGTGGTGCCACAATCTGTAAATGATCTGTTCATCTGCTTTCAGAAAGCTTTAAAGTCGTCTTCTGCTTTGTAGGAAACACTTTTGTGGTCTCTTCTCCTACCACAATGCCAACAGTCCTTGGCAGAGCGGGGTCCTGGCTTTTCTTCTCATGCTTTCAGGCTCCAAAGCCCTGTGTGTGGGGTCAAGAGGTAAAGAGAGGCTGTGCAAACCCTAAATGGTGCATGGACGTGACCCAGCCTTGTTAAGCGTTATATGGAAATACTAGTTGAGGCAGAGGCACTGCCTCAGGCCACTTTCAGGCCTTGCACTATTATGCTCTATTGCACCAAATTAATGTATGTAGCTCTGTCATAACAGTATCAGAATGAACAGTCCTGCACTGACAGAGAAAAAGATTATACATAGAAAAGGTGCAACTTTATCTTGTAGAACTTTAGGTTACAGGTTGCCATGTTGAGTTTTTTCCAGGAAAGGGTGAGAAGAGTATGAAAGAAAACCAGTAAAATACCTGTTAAGGAATGGCAAGTTGGGTATTAACTTTGGCTAGTAGCTTTTATTTAAAGTATGTAGGAGAATCTAAGTTAAAAGCATGTTATTTTGTCTTCATAGCTATTTTAATCTGAATTAAGAACACTTTTTTCTAGTGTAGAAAAACCTCTAGGTTCATGTGTATCTTAAATACTCCTTAATTACTGACGTATTATGAGCTATCAAGTAAATATTAAATATACATAGGCTTTTATATAAGGGCAGATACTTGCAAACAATGGAAGCGGTAATATTCTGGCATGTCAAGCCCTATTTACAGAGTAACTCTTAGGTACACTTGTCTAACAAATAGAGCTATTCAAACCTACTGAATAGAAGTAATGCCCTCTGATATTTGGAGCTGTTATGGTTTTATGTCAAGACCTACGTGGACATTTTCCAAACCATAAATTATATAACTGAAGAGGTTGGGAGCTAGCAGTGGATTTAGATATTCAAAGTTATGGCACAATACAGTGCCATATAATACAATACAGTGTTTATAAGGAGATGACTGTAAAGGCAATTCTGTAGAAGATTGACTGTGCTCCCTTTTGAAACATAATTACTTTAGTTAACTCCTCTCCTGAAAGAGAAATCAAATGTTTGTGGGAGCCTTTTGGAGGTGAAAAAAGAAAGTTTTTGATTAACATAAAAATGTATTGTTATAAAATGTATGTATTTTTTTCATACAATCATAGAATGGTTAGGGTTGGAAGAGACCTTAACGATCATCTCATTCCAGCCCCCCTGCCATGGGCAGGGACACCTTCCACCAGACCAGGTTGCTCA
>NW_009637533.1:0-11529 GCF_000690535.1 Cariama cristata | reverse complement strand
CCTGGAGCCTTCTCTTCTCCAGGCTGAACAACCCCCAACTCTCTCAGCCTGTCTTCCTAGCAGAGGTGCTCCAGCCCTCGGATCATTTTTGTGGCCTCCTCTGGAATTGCTCTCGGTCCAGCAGGTCCATGTCCTTCTTGTGTTGGGGACCCCAGAGCTGAAGGCAGTACTGCAGGGGGGGTCTCACCAGAGCAGATCAGAGAGGGAGAATCCCCTCCCTTGACCTGCTGGTCACGCTGCTTTGGATGCAGCCCAGGGTACGGTTGGCTTTCTGGGCCGCAAGCGAACATTGCCCGGGTCATGTTGAGCATCTCGTCAACCAACACACCCAAGTCCTTCTCCTCAGGGCTGCTTTCAATCCATTCTCCGCCCAGCCTGTATTTGTGCTTGGGATTGTCCTGACCCATGTGCAGGACCTTGCACTTGACCTTGTTGAACTTCATGAGGTTCGCACAGCCCCACCTCTCAAGCCTGCCAAGGTCCCTCTGGATGGCATCCCTTCCCTCCAGTGTGTCAACTGCACCACACAGCTTGGTGTCATCAGCAAACTTGCTGAAGGTGCCCTCAATCCCACTGCCCTTGTCGCTGACAAAGATGTTGGACAGCGCGAGTCCAAATACTGACCAATGAGGAATGCCACATGTCACTGAGTTTTTAAAATATAAAGTAATGCAAAAATTCTTAGTCTAGTTTAGTTATTCACTTGCTTGTGTGTACTTCCTTTTAAAGGAACTGAACTCCAATGCGTTAGAAAAACTTAAACAGTTTCTACTGATTTAGCCAAAGAGCGAAGTTGTATCTAGCTGGATGGAAGCTAAATACAGTGATGGAGAAATAGGATAGTTGCATCATTGTGCAATCCTCTTTAGGTCCATCCTTTCTCCTCTTAAACGTGTCAGAGAAGCCAAGGTAAAAAATACAGGAGATGCAGGAAGGAAAGAGAAGGAATGTGGTAAGGAGAGATGGATGTGGATGTGAAATGCCAGAGGAACAGTGAGCAGATGAAACAGACTGAATGAGGAATGATGATGGGAAAGGCTGCACACTTTCTTTTTGCCTAAGAGTAATGGAGAAGTGTCTGGTTTGCTAGTTTTCACTCCCTGTCTCCATGATGATTACAGCTATGACTGTGCAGAAGGATGGACAATCTGCAAGATGCTGTATGACCTGTCTTCTATAGCTGCTGCTCAGCAAAGACACATATGCTTGGCTGATCTGGGACCCTATAGACCATGTCTGTAGCTGCTGTATTTGGTAACTGGTGCTCTTGAACCTGTGCAACTGCAGATAGACTTTATCATGCAGTCTGAGGAATGTCTGTGCCAGCTGTCCTCTGAAGCCTCAAATGAGACCACCTAATGTCTCTGAGTGGCTGTCCTGCTCCAGCACAAGTTCCCAGAGTCCCTGCTTGCTAGGTTCAAATTACATCTTCTGTAGCGAGTGACTGGTCTGACAGTGGAAAAGTAGATCCCTTTCTGTTAAAGAACAGATTCTGCAGGATTTCTTCAAGCAGGCAAAACTGGGAGTATGCCTTATGCAATTCTTTTCAGGACTAAATCACCTTTGTGATCAAATCTTCAGAGTTTTGAGAAGACAAACTGTTGCGCATTAGAAGGTGAGCATAGGTGGCCAATCATCATGTGTTGCTCTGGACTTGCTGCTTTTACTTATTTTCCTGTTTCTGGTAGTCCTTTTGCTCTGCGTGAGAGCTGCGAGCTAACTGAATGTCATATTGTATTGTGTGGCATGTTGGCAAACTCTGTAGTGGAGTGGGACCAATAGTGCCAATAGAGCAGTTCCCAGTGAAGTTCTATTTGCATTCCTTGTAAAGTGCCAGTGCTGCTCTGCAGGATTCAATTTCCTTTCTATTTTTATATCATTTTCCAAGTCTGTAGTTAATATTAACTGACAGGGCCAGCTGAGAATCTTGGGATTTCCTATTACAGATAATTAAGGAAAATACTAATTCATGTACAGACAGATGCCTTGTGGTAAATTGCACTGCATGAATATCATTGCCTTCACTGCTAATTCTGTTTCCTACTGAATACTGAATCTGTCTTCTCGTATAAGGTGCTAGAGGCACACAGCAGGTTTTCCAGCAAGTAGACGTGTAAAGAAAGCTTCAGAGAAGCTCTTACTTTTTTTCTGAAGTGTTGCTTTTATGGGACAGTTGTCCTAAATTGTTCTGTACCTAGAATATATGAAAGCTTGCATTTTATGCTTTCTTAATGGAGTTCAGAGAAGAACCTGGGAGGGGGACTTCCAATCATTGAGGACTTTTCACCTTAGTTCTTATCAAATTGGTGTGTGGTTCCATATTAGGTTAGAATCGAGCTTCCTGTTTTGTTCAAAAAGGGAGCAGCAAGAGCGGGCTGCTCTGCAAGGTAGGCCGGCCAGGAGCTGAGGATGACAGGAAGGCAGGTGGAGGAAGTGGCCTTGCTGATCCCACAAGACTTATGCAGTAAGAGCAGAGAAGGGCCAGTGACCCTGGGATAGCCACAGTCATCACTAGACAAGTCTATAGCGATGAGGCATGTCCAAGGTCTAATGAGAAAGCTGAGTCAGAGTCCAGATCAGCAAGGCACATCACACATAGTGAGGCTTACCTACAATATAGCTCAGGACTAGAGGCTATGCTTCAGACCTCCTCAGCCAGACCAATGTGAGGGTCTGAACTTAAATGCAGCTTGAAGTGGAGGAAGCCCTGATGAAGCTTCTCATGGTTCCTGCACACGAACCTCACCGAATGTTGCAGCTGTACGGTATCTGAGCTGCCCTTGAGCACAGGGCGCTCAGAGGTAGGGGTGGCAGGTTGCAGAGGCTGTTGATGCAGTCATGCAGCAGTTGTAAACTACTACATGCTTGCTGTGTTCTTGAGCTATTTCCTAGACAGGAGGCAGGATATTGGATTAGATGGATCTACAGTCTGATGTGGTGCAGCCATTGATATGGTAATGTGCTAAACCTTTCTGTCCTCTGAATAATCTTAATTTGGACACAGAAGAACAGGACTTCAAAATTCCACTGAATAAACTGCCTCAGGTTGAGCAGGTTTGAAGTGTAATATACTTTTGTAAAATAGTATTTCCTTATTAGATGTCAGCATAAACACACAACCAAGTATTCAAACAAGCATGTAGCTGTGATTAGAAGTACAATGCTGGCCTCTTTAACATCTTGTGGAATAGATCTGTTTCCTAGGAGACTGGCTGTTTATCTTGTCAGTGAAAAGATCTGATAGTTTAATCCTTGTTCTCTAGGAAGGAATGTGCTGGAGTCTCCTGACTCTTAACTTATCAACAAGCAGAAGGGTAAATGTTGATTGTAACGTGTAAGTACAATGAAACATGAGGAGAGAGGAAGATTTGTGATTGCCTTTCACCTTGTCAGGTGTCTCCTGCAGAGTGTTATGAGAGCAGCTTCACTGGAGTCTCACTAGTTTGCTTTTGTCTGCCCACACTGGGTGCCAGCTGCAGGGACATTATGGCAGGTCTGGCTTTTACAGTCCTCTGCCTGATGAAGGGCAAGTTTGAGTGTGCAGACTCAAGCCACAGACATCCCGCCTGCAGTACAGGTGTGACCCCCAACTAAGTCAGCAGAGTTGCTACTTTGGGGGAAAAAAAAGACTTTCCAGTTGTAAACAGATCAAACTTCATTTGAAATCAAGGAAACTCACAAGTACGACCTGAAGCAGATCAGAGGTTACACTTCAAACCTGCTTAACCAGAGGCAGTTCATTCAGTTGAATTTTGAAGTCCTGTTCTTTTATGTCTAAGTTACCAATTTGAGGGCACTTTGGATGGATCAAAGCTACTAGCAGGCATGCTGAACACTAAATTCCTTGTGCTGTTGAGAAAAATACAGACTAGATTCCTGGAGTTTATGATGAAAGATGGGAAATCAGTACAAATAAACAGGACATAAGTTTAATATAGCATGAATGTACTTGGTTGAGGTTGCTGAATGCCCTTTAAGACAAGGATATGGCAAAGCTCAGTAACTTGGTTTCGAGAGACTCCATTGCAACAGCTTGCTTTTCTAGCCCTGTTGTGCCTCTGCTTTTATCTAATTTTATACGTTCATATCTCAGCATGGTCAACCCTGATCATGGTCGTTCTGAACTGCTTTTTACCAAGCTTTGCTTCCAAGACCCTTAAAAAACCGCAAACACTAGGGTTTGCTGTTAACTAGTGGCAGAACAAAGGCAATTCATGCACCTCCAAATTGCTGCTAATTCGTTGTCTCCTCTCCCTTGGAATACTGCAAAAACAATATCTAACCACACACACCTTTTCTATTGATCTGAATAATCCAGTGAGTGCTGAGACTTGTATTTTCTGTTCATGCGCTGCAGCCACCCTAACCTACAGCGCTGGTGTTACAGAGAATGAGGTATCTTGTGGGCTCTAATTTAAGCAACTAATATTATAGACAGCTGAAGTTAATATTTTATAATATATAGGAATTAGTGTGTGTATATATAATGCCATTTTCAAAAAGCATATGAATCACTTGGCACTTACGTGGACACGTAGTTTATTGTAGAATCATAAAATAGTCCTGGTGAGAAGGGACCTCAGGAGGTCTCTCATCCAACCTCCTGCTCAAAGCCGGGTCAGCTCTAAGGTCAGACCAGATTGCTCAGGGCTTTATCCAGTTAGGTCTTGAAAACCTTCAAGATTAGGAACTGCACAGCCTCTCTGGGCAACTTCTTCCACTGCCTGAAAAGGTTTTTCTGTATCTGCAGTTGGAATTTCTCTTGTTATTACAACTGAATCCCTACTGTAATACAAGTATGTTGGATTGTAGTTCAGCTGTTTAATTGGGAGTAATGTCAGATGCAGAACACAACGCCAAGAACCTATGTGGGCCATAGGTGAAGTGCTGCTGACAGGGACAGAGGCTCATGTCTGTGGAATCTATGCTCCGGTAGGATACAGGGGCCCTACTCATGTGGTACTTAATTGCACATGGAGCTCAGTGTCTGTAACTTGGCCAGAGTAGAGGCTGTTACAGAAGCAGTGCCGTGACACCGAAAGTACCCCAAAGTAAAAGATGTGTTTGTAAAAGTTTTAATGACTGAGTCTTCCATACCTTGTTTTCCTAGCAAGTTTTACACATCTTCCTCCCTTGCAATCTAGGCATGATTCGTGTCTGTGTCTGCTGCTGCTCATATCTTTGTAGAGCAGCAAAACCAGCATGAAATTGATGTGATCTTCTTTCATTGCTGCCCAAAAGGTTCTGAATAGCAGCCCTGGAACAGAGCGGGCTTGTTGACTTCATTCTGCAGCTGCATGACAAATCTGCCTGTAAGCCTGCAGCTTCAAGAAGACAGCGCAGCATCTGTTCACATAAAAGATAGCTTTTGGGTTGTCTTTTTTGAAATAGTGAGGAATTTAAACTACTGGATTTAAATGGAATCTTAGAAACAGGTGACTTGGGCTTCCCTCATTTGCCAAGAGAAGCTTTCCACTTATCTTTGACAAAGGACTGGATAGATTATCCTCAATTTCAATTAAATATTTTTGCTCCACATGTGAAGAAATTAACATCTAATTTAAAAGAAGCTTTAATACTGGTATAATAATTATATTCTGTAATGTGAATCTCTGTTTAGTCAAGGTATGAATACGAAGTCTCTTTGATTTTTATGGGCTGGTTCTTTCTGTATGCATCTCTTTCTATATGCATTTGCTTGTCACCATGACAACTTCCTGTCAGTTTGTCTGATGCTGTGCACTTCAGAGAAGTTACAGTTAACCCAGGGCCTGAATGCAGAGTACCAGGGAGTAACTTCTGAGCATCTGATTTCCATGAGCTGATGCATAGTTCTGCTCTGCTGAAGTCTGATGCATCCATGCATGCAAGTTTAAGAACAAAGAGCTACATTCTTTCACCAGATCATCAAGCTGCAACATACTGCAATTTCTCCAGTATCTTTTCATTCTCATTATCTACACAGATTTGTAAAGCAAATATAATGGACATGTGTTTAAAAATCAATGTTTAGCTATTGTGTAACAGATTTATAGCCAGACTTACAAAAATGTCTTTGCATTTCCTTTAGAAATTATTCTCTTTATAGTCTAGCTTAGGAGTTTTTATTATTGAGGAGTACTGGGATCAGCACTTAATTGGCAAGTATTCTAAGCTGCCTTACACCTGTCTCCATCTGCTCTCCAGTAACCTAGAAAAATATTCCTGCCTGTGAAAATCTGGCTGATCTGCTCTGTCAGGAGCAATTTTTCAACTTAAACTGTGGTACTCAAAAGATCTGTGCATTCTTTGATGTGAGATGCCTGGGCTGATACTTTGTGAGCCTTGCTGATTTGTGTTGCTGGGTAGTGGTGGGTGCTCATTGCCATGTTTCCTTACCACTCCATACAGCATTTTTGTTGTCTTGGAAGAGTTTGTACCGGAGACTGGCAGACTTTACGAAAATAGGCTTTCGAACAGGAAGCTTCAATTCCTTGAAGGAAGGGTTTGCAGGACGAGGAGTTGAAAAATCTATTTGGGGCATGTGGCTTTCTTCAGCCATACCTGAAAGTGCCTCAGTATTAGAGGTGAAACTGAGACATCTCTAAGCCTGCCAGAGGTAGTAAGGGCAAAGTTTCCTAGACTTGAATCAGTGATGTTTATTCCCAATTGTTTGGCAAGACCGTGGTTTAAAAATCTTGCATATGTTATTTCCATGTCAACCTCAGAGGAAAATCCTTGATCACAAATTGTCTTAAACAGAAATATTCATGCCTCTACACTGAACTAGCTTACATAGTGGAGCTTAATGGTAGATGGAGAGATTAGTCTGCTGCCCGGAGCAGTAGTACTGCTTTTGCTTATTGTATTGATTCTGCATGTTCCAGCTGGCAGCTGTGTGTCTCTGACTGTACATCATGCTTATTACATCCATTTTCTGTGTGTAAAGCCTTGCATCATGTTTGGTTTTTTTTAAGAGTTGTAGTGGAGAACTTGAAAGATGCACAGGAATATTCTCTTTTCCTAAACAAAATATCTCAAGTATCTAGAAAGGAAATTGGTTACCCTTGGATGCATTATGTGATCAGAAAGGCATATAGAAATATAACAACTGTAAGTATTTCCACCATAAAGAGCTGCTTGTTCCAGTTTTTGCTAAAAGGCCACTGGAAATACCTTATTTGAATCACGGTCCTGGAGATGGGCTATTCCTTCTGTTTTGCTGTTGAAATAAAGCCTTCCAGGAGGAGCTCTCTAGACTTTATCATTATAAAATCTCACAGTAAGAGTATAAGAAAGTTGAGTTTGGTATTGCCTAACAGAAAAAGAAGGCACGAAACACTTAACTGAGGGGAGATGAAAAAAAAAATACTCCCAGCTGTCTCTTAGGGAGTTCATTGGTATTTATTCTTTTACAAGTGCTGGCTGAAGTTATGTTCAGAAATATCTATATGACCTACAAGACTAATACAGCTGTGACAAACCAGTTCAGCACTACAAAGAGCAGGGATTTGTCAGAAGCAAAACCATGATCTCAGCTGGTTGTGCTACTGATGGGATTTTAACTTTTGGAATCCATGCTAAAATGCATGCAATTGAAAGTAAATGAAGATGTATTAAATTATTTACTTTTTGACTACAGTTAAATTAATGAAATGACTAAGGAAATCGTTGGAGATATGTTCCAGTGTACTCTAGTAAGCCAAAAATCCACTGGACTATTTTAATGTACTGCTGCCAATAGCAGAATGTATGACTTGACAATATCTTTAGAGTAATAAAAATGCAGTTCCAAGTAGTTATAATCAGATGGAGTCAAAATCCGAATTTGAAAAATAAACACAAAATGTTTCATTAACTGTAACACTGAATTGTAACATGGTTCTTATCCTGAGCTGCCAAAAAAAATTTACAGGTGACCCTAAGGACGGGTGCATAAATTAATGCTTCTAAATCGTCAAGAAATGTTTGGTAACTTCTTTATTTACCAGTAGGTGTCACTGGAGTCCAGCAGAGAGCTATTAATACTTTAAAACCTCCTCTGCTTAATCGAACCTTTATTTCATAGAGAAACGTTCGGTATTTGTACATCTTGACATACATCCAATAAAAATGAAGAACTGCAATCAATGCTCTTTGAAATATGTTTTTCCTGTCTCAGCTACTGATAACTGTTGGTGCATAATTCAATGGATTAAGAAAGGATTCTGAATTTTTTTTTTCTCTGCAGCATGCCTGAATCTGGTCCAAGCTGATAATGACCGAAGTGATTATTCGATGCAAAGGTGAAACCAGTTAGCAATGCCTGTATGGTTACTCAGCCCTTGCCCAATCTTCCATTTTGGGGGTAGGGGGTAGAGAGAAATGGAAGATTAAGCCAAAAGAGCTTCAATTTTTTTGGCACCTATGCTGAAAATTAGAGTCTGGGATCTGAATGGGACAGGAAGGGCCCGTCAGCCTCAGAGCAGCTCTCTACAAGACTGAGAAAGCATTTAGGGAGGAAGGCTAGTGGAAGATCCACTTTTGGTGTCTGTAGGTACCTACCTCTGGAAATAAGCAGTACGGTCTTACTGGTGTTGGATGGTTCAAAAGTCTTTAGTTTTATGCACTTGTACTTTTTTATATGGATATTTCTCTGAAGATCTGGATCTTGCTTCCCATACCTTGCATTAGAAGACACAGCACTGTGCTGAACAAGACAGTTTAGGATTGAGCTGAAGTAGAGCATGGAATTATTTTTTCTGTTTCAACAAACTGTGGTTCTTGTCTGCTATGTGTTTGCTAGACAGGTGATCAGCAAAGGCATTTTCATTGAAATGCACTTTTAGGTATGCTCAGGTATTTGCTATCTGAAAGGCACAAAAAAAGCACCTGTGGTTACTACATAATGTTCAAGCCACTTGATATCATACATCAAAAGATAAAAGGGGAGTTAGGTTTTGTTTTTCTCAGGTATGATAAAAGGCATATTCTTTATGAAAACCACCAGAGAGACATTTTGAGTTAGCTGAAGCAGTCTTAGTTTGAGCCTAAGCTCTTGCATCAATACATTTTTCCAATCTCTTTCAAATGTTGACCAAGAAATTACTATGCTACACAGTAAATATTTATCTCAGAAATTCAAGATCACGCATCCAGTAGAAAACTATAGCATAAGAAGGCTGCTGCAGGCCCATGTATTATTAGGATAATAATGTGCTTTTGGACATTGTTCTGTTGCCCTTACATGTGGCTAGATCCAGTAATGAGTCATTGGTTTGATATGTCTAAGGAACGTCAATACACAGGTTGGTTTTACCCTTTTGTTATCTTTTAAAAATACATTTCTGAAGTACTCTGTCACGACTCATTACCAGTCTCTGTATTGCATGCTGTAGGATGATCTTTGACCGTTTCACAGAACACAGTTACACTGTACACAGTGAACCTTGTTGAATGTGGACAGGATTGCAGGACTGGCAATAGTGTATGGCCCCGGATGTACCAGGGTCTTGTGCAACAGGCAGAAGACATTGCACCTTTCTTCATGGTGCTGCATTGTAATTTGAATAAAGGTGAAAGTAATTTGTTCAGGGCTGTATTCTGGCAAGAAACTAATGAAGTCACTAACTGATATTTTGTTGCCTCCTACCTTCCCATCAGGAAATCTTAATTTAATTATTTTTCTTAATTTTCATTTTATCAGCTTAATTTGCTAGATAGTACATTAATTCTGCTGTGATGTTCAGGGACATGTCCATCCAGTCCTCCTTACTCCCACAAGTTTTAATTCGCTGTGGATTTTCTTTTCCAGTTGTAGTTTATGTTGCTGTTGTTTATATCACCACACACAACCCTTGAAGGCCACACATACTGGTTTCAGTGCAGCAGCTTACTTGTTTGACCTGATATTGCTACGGATTTATGTTTTGTCACTGCTGTAGGAGTGCTTGGTTGCTGGCCAAGTTCTACTCTTTCTAAAAAGCAGAAACAACTATTTGGGAAATACAAAGGTGAAAACAAAAATGTTGTAAGTAAAAACAAAAGGAAACCGAGTGGTTATGGCATGTACATATAAGAGCCACACACAAACCTAGTAATCAAAACTAAGAGGACAAAGGAACATAATGTATAAGTGTTGGTCATGTACATGCCCTTTTTAACTGGTGAAAGAAGCAAATTAGCAACAGAAATGGCTGCTACCCTATTTAAGACATAAATTCAATAATAATGTGAAACAGTAAAATCTTAAAAAAAGAATTCCAAAAAAAACCTTCAGGGACAGGATAAGGCTGGATTTGAATCTGGTCCTCCTATAAGGCTGCAATAGATATCAGGCCTTTGAAAGTCAGCCCCCTTTTATTCCATGACAAAACAATGGAAACTTGACCTGACCAAAGAACCTTGACTTTCATTGTTACTTTTAAAGTTAGGCTGCATCCTCACTGCGAATGAGGTGTGGTTTTTTGTGTGTTTTGTTTTTTTTTTTTTTTTCCCCGAGACACCTTGGCATGTTGTAAAATCTTCGTGGGAAACAGCACAGGTGGTTACTTTCTCAGCAGAGCTCGCTGAGATAAAATGCATGGCAGAACAAAGTTCTGACCTTGAAAGCTACTTTGAAGTAGCTTTTCACCTTGAAAGGTGAAAGTTACTTTGTGCTTTTCCCACTAGTATTTCACCACAGGTTTTTCCAGTAGACTTGCAGCCTGATCACCTGGGGAAAAAAGCTGCACCGAACAACCACTGAGAACTTAGCCGTAGGTGAATTAGTACTTTTGGTTTATCGAGTAAAACTAGTCTTTCCAGAGGCTTTTACATTGCAGAGACGAAGCTGCCTCTCATGATTGCATCAGATGGGTGTGCAGCCCACAGAGAAGGTGGAGTAGCACAACTTTTTCTGCTCGCTGCCTGGGTCTGAGTCCTTAGTGCCACAGTCCAGGGAACTCTCTTTTTTTTTTTTTTTCCCCACAGAGAACTGGCCCGTTGCTGCACTCCTGTAAGCATTCCTTTGTTCTGTCCAGTGGTGCTGGTTTTAACCTTTCAGTTACTAAACTTAATGCCTTGGTTTAACCACCTCATATGAGGAGACAGCTACAATATGTAGGCTGCTGGCTTTCATGGTTCTGAGGGGAGTGTTCTGGGCAGGAGGAGTAATGGGGAGAGCCTTCCTGTGAGATGTAAATACCAAAAAATATGATCCAAAACTGTATAAAGATCCCCTATTTTAATGCCTTTCAGTGTTTCTTCTCAGGGTGCAATGTCCAAAATAAGCAGCATGCTATCCATTGGAAATACCTCACTAAGAAAAACATATTCTTGACAGAAATCACACTTCCCTGTACACTGGGTTGCAGATCTCCCCTCCCTCCCAACCCCTGAACGTTCTGCTTTATGGTCTGCTGTATTGGGTTTTCGTGGCAAAGTTTCAGTAGCAGAGGGGCTACAGGGGTGGCTTCTGTGAGATGCTGTTGGAAGCTTCTCCCATGTCTGACAGAGCCGATGCCAGCTGGCTCCAAGAGGGACCTGCTGTTGGCCAAGGCCAAGCTCATCAGTGATGGGGGTAGCACCTCT
>NW_009637532.1:9826-18407 GCF_000690535.1 Cariama cristata | reverse complement strand
GAGTCCATTACTGAGTGGACCGTGACAGCGGGTCAGTTTAGTTAGAACTAACCTTTCCTCATCAGAAACATGGTATCTTCAGGAGGCAAAATACATTAATAACAGTTAGAAACAAAGCCTGGGCATTTTGGGGTGCCTCTTGTCACTAGTCCAAAGAATGTGTCATTCATGGAGAAAAAGTAAAGAGCTAGACACTTTCCAGTTTCCCAGTAGAGATCAAAACCTGCCCTGCTGAGGCACTGGGAGATGGCATGTCATCTTCTTGTTCGCACTTAGTGTGTTTTGGGGAAACTGCAAGATGATGGTAAATTAATTCCTTCCAAGAGGACAGGACGATGCTGCAGCCAGTTCAGCTGAGGAAAGAGCCCTTCTGAGAAGCACATCCCATCCCACCAACTCCATCACCCAGTAAGGGTAAGAGACACACACAGTGGACTGAACCCCAAGCTCTTGCAACTACAGTCTGGGCACTTTCACGAGTGGCAGTGAAGAGCTCACAGTCCCCCAAAACAAGAGAAAAACCACAACCAAGGTATCTGAAACTAGAAACAGCCAGCTAAAGCACCTGAGACTGAAGTCACAGCTCTTCATTTTAGCTGCCTTCAGGTTAGGGGTCCGGCCTCAAGCTGGGTGTCCAGACTTCACCTGTCCCTGAGTCCGAGGTGTCACCAAGCATCCTCAAACATCAAGGAGAACAACGGGGCTCAACCAGGCTGTGAAGCTGGGGCTACTCCCATCCAGGCCAGGGCATGCCTGCAGCCCTGGCAAAGTCTGCTGGTCTCAGTGACCCCAAGCTGCCTGCGCATCATCTCCGCTGCCCAAGGGCACTCTCCCCTCCGGCAACTGGCAGCAAGGCATGAGCACCGCCAGTTCCTGCCAGCTGGATACCAGCGTCTACCCAGAACAGCTCTGGCCAGTAATGGTGTAAGGGGAGCAGCAGCTGTCCCTGGACTCAGCTCGAACACCAACTGGCAGCAGAGCTCTGGACTATCTCTGTGGCCCACTATCGCCTGCAAGGCGCGAAATCGAGTGTCAGTGCAGCAAGGCTCTGATCGATCCCTTTCTGCTCGTGTAGGCTACAGCTTGTCCATACCTGTATCTAAAACCCCAGCTTCCCAAGTCTTCTGGTTAAGAGAGATATATATACCCACTGTGTGCGGCTTTGTCCAGGTCCCTCAGGATTTCCTTTAGGACTTCTAATGGCTGCTGGGAAGATTTGTAGTCTTTGGCTTTGGACTGGGCTCTTTGAGGACCTTAACAGAAAGTATGAGGCTAAATTTTTCACTGATAAAATGTTGAAAAGGAGTGCTTAGTCTGTGAACCCACTCAAGACTGACTACTCACCCCTCAGATGCCAGGTGACCTCCAGCACAGGATCCAGCCAACAAACTGTAGCTGGAGCTACATCGGCAACCAAACACCCATGAGAAGTTTCCATCATACATTGTGATATACACCCTCGTAACTGAATAGCAGAACACATAAGGGCATCACGTGCTGACGTGGCACATGCTATGCAGGTCTATATTCTCACACCGGTAAGAGATGCTTTGGGCTTTCAGCTGGCAGCTCTCAAAGGAAGTAAAAAGCCAGGACGTACCCATGTGGTCTCCCTGCACGTCAGCCCTGGAACCCAGCTGGGAAGCTGGCTATCCATCGCCTCTATATGCACAGAAGATTAAAACTGAAATGCTCATTCACTCAAGTGACATACCTGTGGGACGGCCCTGAGGCTTCCAGGCAAGATCCGGCCGAGAAGTCCGGTGGCCATTGCCTACAGGCGCAGCTGTAATCAAGCACCTTTCTGTTAGAGGTTGTGATCGACTTCTTTCTCGGTGACCTACAGTGACTGGAGAGGGGCCAGGCAATGACAGGGGACCCAGACACGGTGGAGACTTCCAAAGCTGCAGAGGGGCCTGACCAACCTGTTAGCTGGCACCTGGAAGCTCTCAAAATACCGTTTCCAGGCCACAGGTAGCACCCCTCAAGGACTGGTTGGACAACCTCACTGCTCTCCCAGCCCTGCCCCACGATGACCTCGGCCCCACGGTGCGGTGGGTGCTGTGCCACGCTGCCTGGGGCTGTGTTCTGGCCCTCACCTGCCTGCCTACCTACCTAATCCCTGTGCTCGCCATGGAGCAGCCTGGGCATCCCAGGCTTGCAGGGCTACCAGGTAGAGGAGTCTAAGGAGGTAGGCAGGGGCCATGGCCCCCAGTGCCTGCACCATCACCTGCCACAGCGGTGCCTGCGGCAGAGCACATCACGGCACAGTGGGGCACTGTGACCTCACAGCTCTGCCTGCCCAATGAAGCCACGCCCCCAAGGGTGCTGCCCCTCCCCCAAGCACCACCCCCTGGCACACCCTGCCCCCACATGGCCCCTCGAGGGGGCGGGGCTTCCAGAAGGGAGCGAGACTGGCACTGCACTGGCGAGTGTTTTGTCTGTCTGGAGCTCGATGATGATGACGACACGGTCGAGTATTAATGAGTACGAATCAGGGGCATGGCCAATAAGGCAGATGTCATGGTGGGAGTGTTATAGAGCACCCAAGCAGGATGAAAAAACGGATGAAATATTCTATAAGCGGCTCAGAGAAGTCTCACGACTGCTAGCCCTTGTTCTCCTGGGGGACTTCAGCTTACCCGGCATCTGCTGGAAATACAATACAGCAGAGAAGAAACACTCCAGGAGGTTCCTGGAGTGTGTGGAAGAGAACTTCCTCACACAGTTGGTGAAGGCACCCCACTGGACCTGTTGTCTGTGAACAGAGAAGGACTTGTGGGTGATGTGATGGTTGGAGGCCATCTTGGGCACAGCGATCGTGAAATGATAGAGTGTTCGGTTGTCAGAGAAGTAAGGAAAGGGGTCAGCAGAACTGCTACCTTGGCTGCTGGAGGGTAGACTTTTGCCTCTTTAGAGACCTGCTTGACAGAGTCCCTTGGGAGGCGGTCGTGAAGGGCAGAGCAGTCCAGGAAGGCTGGACATCCTTGAAGAAGGAAATCTTGAAGCTGCAGGAGCAGGCTGTCCATGTGTGCCAGAAGACGATCTGGCAGGGAAGAAGACCTGCCTGGCTAAACACAGAGCTTTGGCTTGAACTCAGGAAAAAAAAAGAGAGTTTATGACTTTTGGAAGAAGGGGCAGGCAACTCAGGAGGACTACAAGGATGTCATGAGGTTATGCGGGGAGAAGATCAGAAGGGCCAAAGAGCAACTTTGTGAGCAGCATAAGGTCAGAGAGAGTAACAGATGAACAGGAAGGAGGACAGGGACAGTGAAATACAGAATGGAAAAAAACAACAACAGTGAAAGACAAAGACACAGAGAGAAAAAGAAAAGGAAGGAAGGAGAGGCATAGGAAGGCAGGGACACAGAGCAGCACATACAGATGCACAGAGGAAAAGAACACCAGGGAATAGGCCAGAGAAATTGTGGGGTAAAAGAGACAGATGCAGATCAGGACAAAGAGACAGAAAAGTAAAAAACAGCAATGGGCTGCAGGGCAGAGACAGAGGATGAAATAAAAAGACAGGGAGCAGGACAACGGTGTCGAGAGAAAAAGGGAGTGGTAGAACAAGACAGAGAAAAGGAGAGAGGAAGAGGGAACAGAAGAATAGAGAGGAGAGGTACAGGGAAGCAAAACCAAAAATCACAGCTGTGTGGGAAAGAGGGGCCAGAAGAGGGGCACGGAGGGACTAGGATGTGCAAGAGGGGAGACATGGCCCCAGGGGCCCAGGACTCACCACAGTTCTTGGTCTTGACACTGTCACGAGATTTTGCCAGATCAGACGCTTCTTTCTCCTTCTCTCCTCCCTTCCTCTTTTGTAACTCCGGTTGCTTGGCTGTCCTCCACCTAACAGGATATGTGGGTCTCTTACAGCACTTACAAGATGAGGCTTCCTAGACACATAGCCTCACTCACTTGCACATTACACAGCCATACTGCACTGGTGGCGACACATACAGACCCTGCCGGGCAGTCTGGCCTGCGGCAGACGATGAAGAGGGATCCCTCCTCAACCGGAGAGGCAGGCTCTCTCTTGCCTGCAGCGGGAGGCAGCTGCCAGCCAGATAGCCTTCGATTTCTTCTTTACTGCTGTCTGGCTTCAGCTTCAGCTGCGGCACCTCTCATCCGCAACCAGTAAGTGCTCCACCTGTCCCTTCTTGCCCCCACGCTGCGAGAGGAGCGAGGCCAGGCAGAGACAGCCCATACAAGCCTGAGGTGGTTGAAGTCAGTGGCATCCCCAGGGGAGGAAGAGACAGCCGCATCCCCAGCGCGGCCTCTGGGAAAGGGAAAGCAGCAGCAGCAGCAACTGTTATTTCTGTAGCTCACCCCGGCTGAATCCCCTCCTTCTGCAGGTGCTCCTGGAGACGCCGCTCCTTCCCCGCACTGAACGGCAGCCGCGTTAAGGGAGAATCAATCGACCTCGAGGGCCAGCTTTGCCACCTTCACGAATGGGCTTGGGCGTGGCCTGGGGATACGGGACAGGCATCAGAGGAGGTGCTGGAGCTGGGGGCAGGTGTACAGGCAAGCAGGGCCAGCGTAGGGGGAGCTCTGGCAAGTTGGAACGGCACCCAGTGTCTGCGCCTGGGAGGGCGTCCACCTCTTTCCCCTCTTCCCTACTGTCAGCTCTCAGGTAACTCCCTAGGGCTCCCTGAACCCAGTCGCCTCCAGCAGACTGGGAGCCAGGCGCAGCGAGCGGTTTGAAGCCCCCCGTCCCACCACCCTGCAGTGGCCAGTAGGCAGGAGACACCCCTGCACCCACCAAGCGTGGCTTGCTCGCTTCGCTGGTGATCCTGGCCCTCACTCACCGGGAATCGTGCTCAGCACAGCACCATGCTGCGGCAACCGCAAAGGTGACAGCAGCGCTGCGGCACCCCTGTGTGGTGCCAGCATTGCAGTACCGCGGCTCAGCCACCAGGTGGCAGCAGCAGGGAGCACCCGCTGGGCGGCGCTTGCGCAGGGGCGGCACCGGCGCTGCAGTTCTGCCTTTTGCGTGCTGAGCGCTGCCAACACCGCGCACGTGGGGAGGCAGCAACGAGTTGAGCTGCATCACCTCGGTGGCACCACAGCATCGCATCGCCATTACTGGCAGCGGACAGCAGCGTGCAGCACGGCGGAGCCGCCACGCTTGCGTGGCGCCCGAGCTCCAGTACCGCTATTCGGTCACTGGGCGGCAGCAGCCATGGCAGCAAGACGTGACACTGCGCACGCACAGCTCCCGAGCTGCAGTACCCCCTCTTGGCCGCCGGGCGGCAGCATCACCTTAACGATCCTATGCTGAGCATTTCTCGGGCCGAGCAACGATCGCCCTCAGCCCCCTTTGTACCACCCAAACCCGGGAACTACTTACTGGGCGCACAGGGCTTAAGTTTTTCTGCCCTCTTCCCACTCGCAGTCCAGGCAGTAATATTCATCGCCTCTGTACCAAAAAGCATCCACGTGGCTCGAGCATTTCAGTCCTTTGCATTTGACTGCTTTAAAAGTCCGGTGGTTATTTCTGTCCGTGCCTCTCAGCCCCCTTCTCTAGGGAAGGGAAGCAGCACAGGGAAGCTGAGGAACAGGTTCCGTTCCCCAAGTAAGCCCCAGGGACTGCTGTATCGTCGGTCTGCTTGTGGCACCCGGGTTGTGAGAGGGACAGCAGCACATCAACACATGCTGGAAAGAGATTTAAAAAACACACAGGCAACACAGATGACATCCTGAAGGCAGGAGAGAAGAGACTGAAAGCTGCTTTGTGTGAGAGAAGCAGCTATGTTTAGGAGGAACAGCACATCTGAGCAAAACAGATGGAACTGGCTGATCTGCAAATGAGCAAAACGCTGGTGATCCTTGGGCTTTGTTGTAGTGTTTGCACCTTTGTCACCTCTGCGCTATCAGTAATCTACTCTCCTAATCCTGCATACACACAAGGCTTCCTCGTTTCTTACCACCCTGCCCTCCAGCACCTGAAGTAATTAGACTTGACATAAGGAAAGCAAAGAGGCAGGCTGGTATACCAGATGTCCTTAGCAGATGACCATAGAGCTGCGGAGCTTCCACCTTTTCTCTGTACAGAATAGCTCTGCAGCCCTTGCCACTCCTGCCAGCAAGCATCGCAGTTGCACTTCGCTGTCTGCAACACGCAGTATTTCGTAGGCTGGATGGGCTGTTCTGCCAATGTGTCAGGTGAGCAGCTCAGTCCCTTTGGCTGCCTAATTCACCTCCTTAAAACCAACACTTCAATGCTCAGTTTCTTTAATTCAGACCCCTCTAAATATCTCCTGGCCTGCAAGACATTTTCAGCTAGTAAGACAGCTGAAATACAGTGCTGGTAGAAATCCAGCTGTCATCTTGCTTTGATGTCAAAAGGTTTTTGTAAGTTGAACCTCTGATTGTTTTGTCATCAAGGCTTCAAGACAAGAAACACGCCTCTACTTGAACAAGACACCTGCCAAACAGGTGTGCACAGTGACAGGTGGCTGCCTGCGACTGGCACCTTTTTCTGCTACCACCAGAGCACAGTTCCCTTGTGAAGAGCCATTGGCAGTGCAGAATGTACCTCAGCTGTCCCTGGCACCCGGTCCCCAGAGGACAGCATCTTAGTCTGACTGGAATATGCAGCAGCCTGTTGTCACTCAGCCCCTTGCCCTTGAGAAAGTGGCTGTCTGTAGTAGCAGTAGAACCACTGCTTCCCAAAGAAGAAAGGAACAACTTGGGGTAAAGCTCTCCCAGCTGCCTGTGTCCCATGCAGAGTTGATGACCTCGGCAACCTATACACAGCACAAAGCTAACAACCTGAGGAGTTGTCACAGGGTGTAGCAGTCTCTGCAACAACCATACTTTCCAGCCTAGCTAGACAGAGTAAGAGCAGAGAGAAAGGGGCTTTCCACGTCCCTTGAGAGGCAGAATTGCTGTAGATTGTGCCATGGCTGTTGTGCTTTTTGCCTTTGGCAGTTACCTCCCAGAGGCTGGCAGACAAGTATGCTTGCACAGCACAAGTGATGCTGCTTACGGAGCAAGAGGCACTATAAAGCAGCAATAAAGAACAAGGCTGGCCTATCAAGATGGTAGGAATAACACGGAGAGCCTAAAGCATTAGCCACGCAGGGCTTGCAACCAACCTTGTGTCGTGGTTTAATCCCAACCAGCAAGTAAGCACGACACAACTTCAGGGCAGGACCATCTCCCCCATGGCAGGGCCCCCTCCCCCCCCCCCCCCCCCCCCCCCAGGTGGGATGGGGGAAGAGAATCAGAAGGGCAAAAGTGAGAGATTTGTGGGTCGTGATAAAAAACAGTTTAATAATTAAAAAGAATTAACAACAACAATAAATTATAAGGAAAAGAGGGGAGTAAAAGAACAAAGAGAGAAAAATAAAACCCAAGACAAACAAGTGATACAAATGAAAACACTTGCTCACCACCAACCAACTGATGCCCAGCCAGTCCTGGAGCAGTGACCCCCCACCAACCTCCACCCCCAGTTTTATTGCTGAGCATGACCTCATATGGTCTGTAACGACCCCTTGGGTCATTGGAGTCAGTTGTCCTGGCTGTGACCCCTCCTGACTCCTTGTGCACCCCAGGGGGGGCGAGGAGCACGACAGCCCTTCACGCTGCACAAGTGCTGCTCAGCAGTAACTGACATGGCCCTGCGCTATTGACCCTGTTTTCAGCACAAACCTAAAACGTAGGTGGAGGAAGAGTGGGGTGCAGGGAAGCGGAAGGGCAGCGTCAGAGTTTGGATGGAGGGCAATGTGCAGGTGAGGAGCTGCAGGCAGCACCCTTGGGGGTCCAGAGAAGAGGACTGGGGGGGCAGTGCAGAATATGGGAGAGTGGAAGGGGGAGTGGAGGGCACGATATAGGAGGCCAGGGGATGGGGGGGTGCATCACACAGTCAAAAAAAACCAAACCAAACCAACACACCTCACAGACACGGGGGGGGACACAACACAGACACAGGGGGAGGATTTTAAAAGCAATGAGGTAAGGGAAAGACAGCAATGAATTTCAAAATAGGAATAGGGAGCTTCATAAAAGGAGAAATAAGAATAATATTTCAGAAGCAGCGGAACAAGAAGAGACAAAAATACAAAAGATAGGGACAAACTAAATCAACAGAAACGTGGAAGTTAAAAGAAAAGTAAAAAGCGACAGCATAAAAAAAACGGACAAATTAAAAAATAGGCACAGTGAACCAGAACATTTTAAAAGCAACAGGGTACATGACCGACAAAAAACAATTAAAAATAGGGATTGGCAGCTTCATAAAAGTAGACACAGAGAATTTTAAAAGCAACTGGGTAAGGGACAGACAGGAACAAATCAAAAAATAGGGACAGCAAACTGGATAAAAGTTGACACAGGCAGAAAATTTAAAAAGCAAAGGCATTAAGAAGAGAGGAAAAAAATTAGTAATGGGGTCAGCAAGCTAAATAAATGAAGACATTGAAACAAAAAGTGATGAAGCAGAGGGCAGGCAGAAAGAAAAACACAGAGAGGGAACTGGATAAATGTAGATGGAGAAAACTCAGAAAGCAATGGGGTACTGGCCATATGGATAGAAGTTAAATATTGGGAGAGGGAACCAAATAAACACCCACAG
>NW_009637532.1:236-9812 GCF_000690535.1 Cariama cristata | reverse complement strand
GTGACAGGGTGCAGAGCAGAGGGAGTCACTGCTAACAGAGACAGGTTGCTGGGTAGAGGGAGACCCAGAAATGCAATTTTCACAAGCAACAGGGAAGAAGGCAGTGCGGGAAGAATGAAAAAGTAGCGGGTGGGGAGCCAGAAAGGGAGAAGCATAGAAAGGAAATGCGGAAGGCGACACGGTACAGGGCAGTGCTATCAGAAGAGCAAAAAGCTTCAGGGAGCCAGACAGCCTGAAAGGGAGATGGAGGCAAGGAGGCAGGCAGAGATCTGGAGAAGCACGCATGGGCACACACAACTCGCCGCAGCTCCTGATGCTGGCAGGAGACCTTCACCGGCCCAAGGCTTTTCCCTCTGTCTCTGCCCCTACCTCATGGGTCCCACCTGGGCTGTCCCAGCGCACCCCACAGCTGGAGGCCCTGGGGAGCAGGGGCCATGGCCCCATCTCCACTGCTCCTCACCACTTCCCAGGACCCTGCCCAGGGGCCACAGACATGTCCAGGGGCACGGGGGGACAGAGCAATGCTTATTCACCCAGGGACAGGAGACATCCTGGCACCAGGACAGAAAGAGGAAGGAGGGATGCCGTAAGACGTGGGCGAGGGAGCTGGAAAGGGGGAAAATTAAACATAGGAAGAAAGTATAAAAATACAGGTATGGTGCCAGAGAGAGGAGTCGTAGGAAAAATGTAAATGGTGACGGGATACAGGGCAGCATTGGCAGAAGAGGAAAAGGTTTGGGGAACTGGACAGGTAGGTGGGCAGGCAGAATGGGAGACAGAGGCAGGCCGAGACCTGGAGACCTGCTGCGGTCACCGATCTCACACACACACACCACACAAGGCGGCCGTGAGGACCAGCCCAACTCCAGCCCAGCCAAAGCCAGGACCACCTGTGCCCCACAGCCCACCACAGCGGGGTCCTGCTCAGTCCCACCCTATGCCACACCACCAGCCACCACTTCCCTGCCCATCCTGCAACAGCTACGCAGCTATCGGTCCCTTCGTCTGCAGAAATTGTCCTTCAAGCGTCCATAAATTGTCCATCAAATATCTACCATGGTCATCCAGTCCATGGCTCGGGCTCTACCTGTTGTGGTGGTGACCCAGGACAGGAGAGGTGGTGCAGGGCCACCAAAGCCAGCTCAGGCAGGGGCACAGTGGCAAGTCCATGGCTTCTTCCAGCTCCTCCTCCAGCGGTATGGGTGGCTCCTGCGACAGCACATACTACCATGGACGGAAGCGTGGGTTGTAGCACCTTCAAGGCACCTCCAGCAACATGTCCATGCGGTGTCCGTGGCACGAGGCCATGGGGTTTAACATCACAGCAAACTCCTCCCCTGGCCTCTTCTCCACGGGGAGTTGTCCACAGGCCACCAGCCCTTTGGAGCGTCCCTGCTGTGGTGGGGACTTCATGGGCCACCAGCCTTTCAGGGTGTACTTGCTCTGGCGACTCCAGTGACCTCCTATGCAACTTTCCCCCGCCCCATGACACCTCCCAAGATGGTGGTGGTTGTTCAGATGCAGCACTTTTAAGTGGTCGCTGGAGCCCGAACTCCTCTCACAGTTTCTCCAAATCTGCTCAGACTCCCCAAACCCTTCACAAACTCTCAAACCCCCTGAAGATTCCTCCAAAACCTGCTTACAGACCCCAAAAACCTCTTATGAAGCCCCAAAGCCCCTCAGGAACCCCCAAATCTGCTCAGACCCCAAAACCCCCTCACGGACTCCCAAGCACCCTCACAAACCCCCAAATTTTTTTTTCCCACTACCCCATCCACACCTCCTGAGCTCCTCTGTGCTCAGTCCCTCCTGCAGCATCTCCATGGCCCATCAGAAATATCCAGCAGCATCAGGCTCCAGTCACGGCCCCAGCCTGGCCTTGCTCCAGGACCCCACCACATCTCTGCAGTGGAGGAAATGTGCCACTGCCAGGATGCCCCGCACAGGAGAGCTGAAATGTCGGGCTGACCCCAATCATCCACAGCTTCGCTACATAGTCTGGCCCCCGCCGGTTGCTGTAGCTGATCCCACTACATCTCAGAATGCCCCAGGGCTTTATCTGGGCTTTGCCAAAGCCCCCAACAGGCCGTGCTGCTTCCAGAGTGCCCGAGGGCTTTTGCCAGGCTTTGCCAATGCCCACAATGTGCCCTGCTCCTCACCAGAGAGCCTCAAGGCTTTTGCAGGGCTTTGCTGAAGCCTTCAAGGGGCCCTTGTGCCTTCCAGGCGCCCTTGTGCCTTCCAGGCACTTAGACTTGGATGAATAACTTCCTTACGTGGACAGGGAAGCAAGTTACACCTCCAGCCAAAGTCACTGTCCACAGAGTATCAGTAGTAGCAAGATCCCACATCCTCAATGTTGAGCAGCTTTCCATCTTTGGAGAAATCCAGTTTCACAGGGAAGGCTTTGAGGGTCTCATAGATGAAGCTTAGGAGTTCCCTGCCCCTCCAGATGGGGATTCATTCCTGGGAGCACAAACTCACAATGCTGACTGAGGTGGGTCTGGAGGACTAAATACAAGATTTCATGCAAGCCGTCTCTTCAGTTTAGCTCTTAAGGTGATCCCAAACATCCTCTTTGGAGGGAATTTGGGATATTCCAGGGCAGAAAGCAGCATCTTCCCGATTCTGCCAAAAGATGGGAAATGTGTTACAATTAGCAACGGATAAAGTGCTTTTTAAGCAAGATAAATGTTTGCACACATCATCCATGCATAGCCACCTAACTAAATCCACCAAGAAGAACACCCTTACTAGGAAGGGGATTCTGCAACATAAACACAATACGTCTTATTCAGGTTAATTTTAGTATGTGTGTCCTACAGGAAACGGCAATAAATTCACTTCACTGCTTGCACAGATGTTATGCATGTTCCTCATTCTTCCTCACCCTCCTATGCATGATTGTTTGCTTTTTCTGCAGATATCCCCAGATGAGAAAATCTTTTCCTCTTCCAGGGAGAAGAGGAATCCTCAGATTCCCTCATCTCATGAGCAAGCACATAAGGGCAACCTTCTCCCTGGAGAGGTATGTGGAGAGCTGAAGGCTTGGGAAGAAGTATGGAATTGGAGGAACTTTCAGAAAAGACAAAAAGGAGCTGCAGGAACTTCTGAAAAAGAAACGAAGGGAGAACAAAAATGCAGTCAAGAGAGATCAGGACATCCCACCAGCAGGGACTGTCTTCAGGTGTTCTTATTAATGAGGAACAGACATCAGTGATCTGAGGCTGCATGAAGGGCATGATCACATGGCATCTCACTAGCACAGCCCTTTCCCCCACACCAGGCTTTCCTTTTCCATCATGGGGATTCACAGTGGGTAACTCAAGCTATGCACTCTCATGAGCTTTAGGTAAGAAACCTTTGGGGCCTTCTCACACAGGTGAGGTAATCAACAGAGCTCATCCCACATTAGCAACTACTAACA
Source organism: Cariama cristata (assembly GCF_000690535.1). NCBI lineage: Eukaryota > Metazoa > Chordata > Aves > Cariamiformes > Cariamidae > Cariama > Cariama cristata. The sequence continues at coordinate 6,388 of NW_009637532.1, read as the reverse complement.
CCACATGCATGAATTCAGCGGGTCACAAGACTCACCTGCTCACCTGCCCAAACATGGGATGCCCTGGGGTATCTGAACCAGGAGGTTTAGCATGAGGACTGTGACACAGAAGGTGACACAGAAGCAGGAGACGACCACATCTGGTAATGCCAAGCATCCTGCTCCAGAGCTCTCATATATTCATATTTAGGGCAGAGGAAACCCAATCCTTCCTAGTGTTATGGCAGCTAAACTAGAATCGCAGCCATATTGGTGCCTCTGTCCTAAAAAGAAAATGCACATATTTCATTCTCCATTTGTTAGAAGCGTACAAGTGATCTCTGCAGAATCTGTCCTTTCTCCCCTCGTTCCTACCACATTTTACTTTGGGTATGTGTGCACCCATGCTCATTGTCCACATATTTTCTGTCTCTCAGAACAACCTCCTCCTGGCCTTTCAGGACCCCCCTTGAATGTCATGGAGATGACAACTATGTCATAACAATTGTGGGTGCAAAACTTCTAGCACCACCTGGGTCTGGTCTTCCAAACAGGCTGAACTCCAGCATTTGTATATATGAACAAGCCAAGTTCACCAGCTACTGTGATAGAGAGGGACTGGTTTTCTACAAGAGACTAGAAATCCTGTCAATGGGAGCGTATCATGTGTTGGCAAGTGTGCTCATACTCTGAAAGGTTCAGGAGGGGAGTGTTGGGTTACCCAAATAAGAACATATTTCTCTGCCACTGCTGAACTGAAATCATGGCAAGTCTTGGTTCTGGGATGAGGCTCGGGGACTGAAGGTAAACTTCTCTCCAGGGAGATATGCAAGAGGCTAGGAGTGCAGAGAGATGGATGGAGACCTAGGTCCCTGTGGAGATACATGTGAGCACAGGCAGTCACTGACAGACATGACAACTGAGGGCAGGAGCTGATGAGGAGACATTAAGAAAGAAAGATGCATCAGCTTGGTCTAATGATTTTTTGCACTGCACCTCAAAACCCAAAGAAACCCACTCCTCAATAGACAAAGGCTGGGAGAACAGCTGGTGGCCATTGAAGGTCATGCAACTGGGAAGAAGTAGAATTGTGAGGTCATGTGGCCCAGTAATGGGGTCAAGCTTCCCACTGTCTTGAATTTGAAGGAGGCAACCAGGCAGATGCTGCTATCTAGGTCAGCCCTGTTTTAGGTTGCATCCCTTGACATATTCCAGATGTGGGGAAGATTCACCTAACCATAGACCAGGAAGGGAAGCGTTCCTATGACATTATTTTTCTCATCCTAATGCAGCTATCTGAAAGGGATTCCATGAAGCATCCTTCAGAAAGACCTTCCCCCATTATCTCCACCAGTGGCAAATGGTATCCAGATGACTGAGGTGGCAACTGAGGAAAGGAGAAGTCCACTTTTACTGGGCTCTCTAGTGCTGCTCTCCACTTCTCTAGTGCGGAGCAACACCAGAAGCTCAGAGGAAACAAATCAGGCGTTCCTACAATGACTCAGATCTGAATGGATCTGGCTGATCCAAGGACACCTTCTATGTTTATTCACAAGCTTCACTGGTCCAAGCAGCATGGCTGGCTCTCCAGAGCTGAGTGTACACCAGACATCTCCAACAAGCTACACAGGAGCTTCCCTCTGAAGAGTATACAAAACATCCAGGTCGAGCACCCTTCCTCCAACCTTCAGCACTTCTCCACCATAACTAACAGCTGCAGCAACCTGGAAAAGCCCTCCAGCAGCCCCCACTGAAACCCATTCACCTACCAGTCACAGCTGCACTCACCTGCAGCTCCCCTCTTCCCTTTCTCACTGCTGATAGCAATGAGATCACATAGGAAGTTACTTACTAATAACTTAGAACATCTGTGAAAGAAAAAGAAGAGTCAATTTGCTTAAGAAAAGTATCAAAGATGCAACCCATGAGCAGTATTGGGGAACAAGTGGGGTTAAAACACCTAGCTATTCAGGAGAAACCAAAAGGAATGAGGAAAGGGGAATATAATGAGAGAGAGATGCCTTAGAAGGGGAGCACAGAACTGTTATGTGTATTAGCTGTAGACAGAGTGTTGTGAAAAGTCATTATCTTCCAATCTGAAGCCCTCAGGGGTGTTATAAATGTAATGGATTGGGACCTATAAAGGAACATGCATTAAAAGAAAAGAGACACCTGCCTGGAGATCATCTCTGCCGGGACTCGAACCCGGAACCTCTGGATTAGAAGTCCAGCGCGCTCGTCCATTGCGCCACAGAGACCTCACCATGAGCGCAGCATCGGCACCAGAACTGAAAAATCCCACACCCCCTGCATCACTGGAGGGGTCTCAACACCCTACTCTCACGGCGTGGTGCTGAGGCAGCGTGAAAACCCGGTGTCGAGATCGATCTTCCCTGCAAATCAACATCTCTAGGCATCCCCTTCTTTCACAGGGACGGGCAATAATTCTGGGTATGATCTACATCTCACTCGGCAGCAGGGATGCAGCAAAAACCTGGATACAGGCTTGTATCTGTGTCTCTGGCAACCTTTCCGCAGCATCACTAGCTCAACTGAGGGCAGAGCTAAATCCTGGAGTAGAGTTAATTGCTGCATCTCCCTGAGCATCATTACAGCATCCTCACTGCAGAAGCCAAGAGAGATAAAGATGAAAGAGGATTTAGCTTACGACACTGAACACCGACAGTGAAGAAAGCTGTTTGTCATGATGAAATATGCAGAAATCAGTGGTTTGAGCACAGAAATGAAAGAAAAAGCAGCTATCATTTTTGTTTTAAGCAAGCTGTCAATCAAGCGTTTAATAATTCTCTATGTGCATCTTCCATTGGAAAAAAATTAAGATGACATCAAAACAACACGAAATATCCTTTTATGTCCACCGAGCTACTGAACAACTGATCAAACTGTGACGTGATTCCTTGCTGTGAACAAACACATTTTGCATTTCTAAACTGCACGAATTTTAGAGTATTGTTTACTCCCAAACATGCTCTTAATTAGGGACAAATGTGAAAGGCAAGATACTAACCACAATACAACTTGCTTAGAAGAATGAACACTACCTGAGACTACGAGCTTTTACCTTAGGGTTGATGTGACCTGAAGACCCAACCTAAGCCAGCTCTTGCCGGCTGAGAATACCCCATGCCAATGAAAAAACTAGGCATATAACCATGGCCAGAACGACAACCCACCAGAATCTAGGATAAACCCCAGCACCACCTGTACGGGACATCGGTTTAGACCGCTGAAAATCACCACACCACTGACCATGACTCTGTACCACCTGTACGGGACAAGCACATACTGATCCTGCATGGGACACGTACATACCGATTATGTGAGCAACAGTACCCAACTAGCCCACCCCTTAACGTGAAAAATTTGATTGGTCTATACAACTGTATTATCACATATATAATCCTTGCTTTCCTCTGTATCTGCGTCCTCCATGCATTAGGCTGAGGCACCACTATGCGCAGAACTAAAATATAAAAGAATTCCCTTGGTAAATCTACGCTAAGCATCCTTGTCTCCCTCCTCGTCTGGGGAAGAACTGACTTTTACACAAATTGGGCTGTGAAGTCACACGGTGCTAATAAGAAGAGGCACAGCACTAACAACCTCAGCACATCTAGTGCAAAACCAAAAAAATTGGTTTCACTTCTCCTGATGCTCTGGGGCTTTGGAAAGTTTTACAGTTGTCTTGACGAGTAAAATCCACCTAGAAGTGGTGGGAAAGTAGGTAGGTGTTTAACTTCTATCAGACAAAACCTTTCCTGCTGCAAGACCTACCCAGTAAATCAACAATCCTTGAAATAAATTACTCTGTGAACCAACTGCAGTGCCAGTGTAGTGCTGTAATCCCACCAATACCTTGAGAAAACTCAAAGTCTATAAAACACCTATCTACAAGGTGAACAAAGGCCGTGCTTAAAAAGAGTCATATAATAAATCTTAGACAAAGTTATAAAGCACCAATATAGAACAGAAAGGAAGGAAAAAAAAAAAAATCCCACACAGCCTGAGGCTGCACTATGTGTTCCTCATGGGAGAGGACAACATCAACTCTTGTAATATGATTGTGGGAGGTTGCACCTCAAAAGCAGTGCCTATTTTGAAGTCATTAACAGTTTTGTCAGCAAGTAGCAAATCCGGAGATGAAGTATTAAATTGCACAAACGTCAGAAGAATGACTGTGGCTTTACAGGCAGTCACATCTTAGGAGCCAGAGGGCAGATGGGTTTCGAAAGAACCCCCATTCCTCCTGACTGGAGCTGAACTGGCGTTTGTTGCAGCTCTGCAACCTGCCTTTCCCTTCTGGCTCCCTGTGCTCTCATACATCTTCAAGCAACATAGCCCAGCAGCATGCACACCCAAATTTTTACCAGCCAGCCAGCACTCAACATCTGGACAAAAGCCTGCTCCAATCAACCCTAATTGCACCAGATACCACCTCATGTCAAGTTGCTCTAGGGCAGAATCATCACTGATGAGAAATTAAAAAAAAAATAAAAATCTCTTTGCACACCTAAATAAACAGCAATAGAAAATCCACGTCAGAGCTGGGACTCTTTTGTGGCACCCATGCCTAAAGGTTTTATAGTATAGACAACTACCCTAATCATTGTAGGACTGAGACTGATGCCACACAGAGAAAGCAGAATGTAAACGCAGACTAAAAGATGCCAAGGCAGTGATAGAAAAGCAAGATCCTAGCAGAAACCCCAAACCTAACGACCTTTGCCTACAGATCACCGATTTAAAAGTTGTAGACCAGAGTGTCCCCCTTTAGCCTGTTTTTCGGATGGAGCAGAGCGAGTTGGCCAAGACCAGACGCTCAAAATTAGAAGCACTACCTGCATCTCCCTTGCCATGTCACCAACACAGCAGCATATCCCCAGTGGGGATCTTGAGCAACCAGTCAGCAGCAAGCAGCCAAGGGATGCTTGGAACAATGTGGGTGTCCAGCATGGGTGAACCTACCCAAGAGGCTGAGAACATGTCCTCAACTGGGATCCTCAAAATGGTTGCAGGAGGGAGGGACGCCCTAGGCCAGGTATCCAAGACAGACCACATTCCCAGCTCAGGGCACTGCAGAGGAAACACTGTCCTCTCTCTGGCACACTCAGAAGGGCTGAGCTCCAGCCTGGCAGCACCTGGCACGGCAACGGTCAGCTTTGCTGCCACCTTAGCAGGGGCTAGAGACTGTGCGTAAGCTCCCTTGGTCATCCACACCACCAGCTCTTCAGGGACAACTAATGACAATAAGATCTGGTTAGCACCCCACCCCTAAGGGCTTGACATAACTGCGGAACACCTAATTTTAGCTCTCACTTGGGCACTAGGAATGAAGTCAACACTGTACTCTGAGGTGAAGCTACCTGCAAAGCAGCAAATAGCCTGTGCAAAGCTCAACAGCCATTGGAGATGCTACCCCACATCAGCAGCTGGATATCGAGTCAGGAACCGAGCAAAAAAAACCCTCCTCCCAACTGTGCAGTTGCTGGTACCACAGCCCTATAAACAGAGAGGATGGGACCTTCCAGACCCCAGGCCTGGAAACCTCTACCACAAAACCAAGGATAAAATCCTCCCCCTTTGCTATACCCTACAAGGACTTTCCAAAACTTAGTATTATGCTAATAGTGGCAATATCAAGAACACGCTACTCGGGCAGGTGCTTAAGCAGGGAGGATGCTGCGACCCCAGGGTTCCTCAGCCTGCAAAACAGAAGCATCATGGGGGATCCAAACTAGCAGGGACGGTGACAGCGCACCTGCTAGAAAGCAGGTTAGGAGCACTCCCACCATTACCCATCCAGAAATGCCACCTTCCATGCATGCACACGTATGATTATAGACACATAACCAAATTTCAAATGCAAATTTCATCAGCAAGATGGTGTTTCCCAGAAATCTCTGCCCCAGAGTCTATATATAGCAACAATACTTTCATTTGAAGCATCCAGAAGGCAAAACCAGTCCCTCTTTCTTTATTCTTCACAGAAAACTGGTATTAGCAGTCTGTGCATGCTGCTAGCATCATGAGACCCAAAAAACTTTAGGTGTGAAGGAGTCTGATGTCTGCAACAGGACAGAGCCATTCATGATGCGTATATTCAGGGCAGATTTTAGGGTCCAGAGACTGGAATGCCTCCTTTCTTCCAAGGA
>NW_009637532.1:0-211 GCF_000690535.1 Cariama cristata | reverse complement strand
CAAAGCATCATGTTATTTTAGCTTAAAAAAAAATTTAGTATTTTACCCCTAAAATGAGTTATTTAGCTGCAAATTGCCACCCTCCTCCAGTGCCATGCATCATGTATCGCAGTGAAGGCACAGTGCCTCAGTTTACCACGGATACCTGGCTGTGTCAGGACAGCATTGGCACAGCCTGCCCGATTTCTCCACGTGCCGCTGATCACCCCCC
>NW_009637531.1:1718-2520 GCF_000690535.1 Cariama cristata | reverse complement strand
CAAGAAAAGGTCAAGGCTGGCATTCATGCGCAGGCATATGCCTCAGCTTTCGCTGTGGCCTTAAAGCCCATGATGACTCACGGACGAGGAGGTAGAAGTCAATCAGGGGGAAAACAATCTGCTATCAATGTGGGCAATTTGGACATATGAAGAGACATTGTCCCCAAAAGAAAAAGGCTCCTATTCCAACTACGCCTCTGGCCTCACCCAGCCCGCTCCCTGCTGTCTGCAATAGATGTGACAAGTTTGGTCATAAAGCAAATGAATGTCGATCACGTTTCAAGAAAGATGGAACACCCTTGCAGGGAAACGGGAGGGTGAATGCCCAAGTGAGGGGCATGATGACACAAATACCCCTTCGACAACGGGGTTCATACCCGGTTGTCTCAACACCATGCGAGCAGCAACAAGAGGAAGAGCCGGAATTGACGTGGCAGTGGCCTCCGACATCACAATAATAGACTGACAAATACATGTAGTACCGTCAACAGTGACGGGACCATTGGGAAGAGCTCTTAGTGCATTACTGTTAGGTAGGTCATCTGCATCAAAAGAGGGACTTTTAGTAGTACCAGGAGTTATAGCCGCTGACTATACAGGGAACATTGGCATCATGTTACAAGTTCTGGATCCACCAATTACAATCAAGGCTGGAACAATAATCACTCAATTGGTACCGTTTACTGCTCAAGTGCCACATGCGTCACCAAAGAACAGGGGAAGTACCTCATTTGGGTCTTCTAGTCAGACCCTTGTTGCTTTTACTCAACACATTACAGCAGAAAAACCAACCCAGAAAGTC
>NW_009637531.1:654-1081 GCF_000690535.1 Cariama cristata | reverse complement strand
AATCATCCCAGTGGACCACTGGCAGCAAGAGTGGCCTCTGCAGACAGTAAATACATTAGTGACTGGCATAGGTGGAACCCAGGCCATGCAACTCAGCAGAGACTTTGTCCAGATCATTGACGACAAGGAACAACACAAAGCCTATGTGCGCCCATATGTGTTAAAAACCATTGTATGGCTTCTGGGAAGAGATGCACTGTCCCAATGGGGGCTGAAAATATCAAGTTTTTAGGGTGGGCCATTGATGAGCGACCAACACTTAAATTGAAGTGGCTTAGATCTACTCCTGTTTGGGTGGAACAATGGCCCTTAGCAGCAGAAAAGGTCGCACATTTGACTTGTTTGGTCGAAGAACAACTACAGGAAGGTCATCTTGTTCCCAGCACAAGCCCATGGAACACTCCTGTCTTTGTGGTTCCTCAAAAAC
>NW_009637531.1:0-578 GCF_000690535.1 Cariama cristata | reverse complement strand
CCGACTCCATCAATGTTGCCAAGAGTCTGGGATCTCCTAGTCATAGACGTTAAGGACTGCTTTTTCACCATACCTTTACATCCAGAAGACTGTAAGAAGTTTGCTTTTACAGTGCCAACCATTAACAAGCAAGGCCCTGCCAAACGTTATCAATGGACAGTTTTACCCCAAGGAATGAAGACCTCACCCACAATATGCCAATGGTATGTGGACATAGCTCTCCAGCCTGTGAGAAAGCTATTGCCTGACCATCTAATCTATCATTATATGGATGATCTTCTAAGTTCTGCCAAAATGTTGAACAAGGATGAGCTTGTACATATCCTAGAGAAAGCCTTCCATCCTTACGGTCTAGTAATGGCCCCAGAGAAAATCCAGAGGACAGCCCCATGGAAATACCTGGGGTTGCAGGTAACAGAATCTATTATACGCCCTCAAAAACTACAGTTACACAACCATATTAGAACACTGCATGATGTTCAGAAGCTCATTGGAGACATCCAGTGGGTACGGCCTTACTGTGGCATCACAAATACTGATCTGGCACCTTTGCTTCAGTTACTGTGAGAAGGAACACA
>NW_009637530.1:9100-15952 GCF_000690535.1 Cariama cristata | reverse complement strand
GAATCGGAAAAGTCCTTTTTGCAGTTTTCCAACCTCCTAAGATCCCACGTCACCCTTGTTGCTACCACGGGCCCGCGCTGGCTGCTCTCCATCGCCAGTCAGGAGAAGGGGGACATCCACTTGCCTCTCCTTGACATCTGGAATAATCTCATGGCATCTCTCTGAGCCACCTGCTTTTTTCAAGTACTTCCACCAGCACATCGTCCCTTTCCTCCCCTTCTACTTTCGCTCTCCCTCTGCGTTTAAGTAATTATTTTACTCTGCATTTTAAAATCTTGAAAGCGTTATAGCACTAGAAACTCGCAAGCAGATTTTTATTACTACACAGGGCCGTGTTCAAGTCACCAGGGCTCTGCACCGTGGCAGGACTCCTCCTGCACCGATCCAACTGCAGGACCGTGGCCAAAGCTGTATTTTATATTGCCTCTCTTTTAAGTGCAGCTCGCTCCCCTCAGCTTTGTATCATCAGCAAATCTCATTACATGATGGAAGAAATATGTGGACTCTTATGAGAGAACAAGTCTAGCTTCAAAGCCAAGTCCGTTCCCAACATGTTACAGGTGTGCACCACATGAGCAGGCACAGCAATTGCAACTGTTCAGGGTGTGATGACAGCTCCATATAACGTGATCAAAAACATTTCACATGTTAAAAAAAAAAACCCACCAAAGTTAGACAAAGAATAGTTCTGCCATACAAAGAGGTGAAACCCAGTCAAACAAAACACACTGCAAAGGACTGGCTAGTTAAACGATCAAGTTAAACAAGACACGGCTCACCCCGCCATGCTTCGCTGGCGTTTATAAGCCTACCAAGCAGATCCTTACTATTGCCTGGCTAACCTGCCGCCCCACCTGGCTCTCCACCAGAAAGGGGGGCCAGGAGGGGAACTCCCCAGGTCGACCTAAACCCAAGCATATTCTGCGTGTGGAAGCTAACTTACTCTGGAGATGATAGAAGTCTCTTGCTCGCTTCTGCAGAGAAGCAGAAACAATTCAATAGCAAATTTCAGGTGAATTTTCAAAACTTACTAGAGAGAAGCTCAAAGAGGCAAAGGCTGGAGCTCCATTGCCTCGAAACCAACCACAACAAAAAGGCATAGGATATATTTTAAGATGGTTGGAACTTTGGGTGTGTTACACATATGGAAAATTTTGCTTATGGGCACAGAGAGATGATTTTTGTATTAACAACAGAAGGCTAAAGTTCCTCTAATGAAACTCATCCTCAAGTGAATACCCATAAGTCTATAACACCAACGTAACTCGGGCATACTATGTAGAAAAAAGGACAAATTTTACTTTGTGTGACTTCCTTCTGTAGTCATTCACGCTTTGAAAGCTCTTGGTTTTCTGCAATTTCCATCAATAGAAAACTAGGATTATACTGAGTGGATTTAGGACAGTGACTAAACTGAGCCATAAGGATGCTGTTTGGTCATGACCAGGAGAGCGGGAGGGAGTTCTAAGAATTTAAACGTGGACAAATGGAGGGCTACAGGCAATAAGCTCAGTCTCTGGTTGCATTTGGGTGTTTCTGTCCACAAAAGAGGGATTATGAGAGAATTTATCACCTCTGCAGATTCCTCTGCAACCCCTTGCATCCCAAGAGATGTTATTTCAGAGGCTGGTGGTGTAATAGAAGGCTACTGAAGCCAAAGCATATTCCCATCATGATAAGCAGGTATTACAAAGCATTATCCAAGTTACAGTGCATCTACAAGACATTTTACTTTTCCAGCAAAAGTTGGGAGAAGATCCTTAAAAGGAGGGTCTAGTTTAATTTAGTTAGAAGTTTCATGAGATCCACCAGACTACCGCACATACTTCCATTCCTTAGACAGTAGCCTTCATGATCTCAGATGCTACCAAAGAGGACAGGTGGAGGTACCAGAAGGTGTATGAGCAGCAAAAACAAAGCACGTTTCCAGTCTGCAGGTCAAGGGAGGAAGACGAGATGAAGGCAGACCTGCCTCTCTGCTGGAACGTTTGCCCTGCAGCTGCAGAGATGAGAAACCAGCAGAGAAAATCTGCCGGCAGCTGCATTTAGGAAGAGGGTAAGACTCCACTCGGGGGATAGAAGAAAGGGTTTGGTCTTCTGCAAAAGCTATCCAAAGTACTGGAGAGAAACTTTTGCCTGGGGGAATGTGAAATTTTGTTTGATCTGGATCCTATTGCTAAACTATTGCATAGTATTAAAAATAAAGTGTTTTGCTGAATCAGCCTGGTATCCAAATGTTAAAGATCTCCTCTGCCAGATGGACAACCAAAGTTCAGTTTCAGCTTGCATTGTTTTTTTTTCACAATCCAGCAAATATTGGTAAATTTTAACTGATGTTCTTCTAATGTATATGGTGAGGAGGACCACAAGTCTTAACTCCGCAGCACTGCAACAGCTTAGCTCTGTGTGAAATATTCTGTTACCTCCCTCAGTTTTCATGTTTGCCTGTTCAATGGAAGTCAAGCATCACATTTTGCCTCCAGCTTCAGTGCTACTGCCTGCCAGTCACCCGGACATTGTTCCTGTGAAGACAGCCAAACCTAATCAGTACAAGAAACTAATGAATCTGGACCAAGGAGAGGCATGAGAACCTTTGACATCAAATTTGTGAAAGCAAAAATGCCTGCGAAGGAACATGAAACTTGAGAATGAGGCTGGCAAGATGACTAAGACAAATATCCATTGTTATATTCAACATTTAAGTTCGGTCATTCATAAAAGTATGAAGCTCATTCAAGTTCATACACTGAAGACTGTGCCAGCAAGAGTGTGATTCCTCTAGATCATTAAGAGGCTCAGAAAGAAGAGCATCAAAACTTTGGATATTAGTTCTTCATAGACCCAGGTCCAGACTGGCGGAGCGTCAACTCTGAACCCAAGGGTAAATGCAACAGCAAAACAGAGGCATATGCGCCCCGGTCTTACGTACTCCTACAGACCGCTAAGATGAGAACATTTCAGATGTATGACCTAAAGTATCTCGCCTTCAAATGTGAACACTAGACCACATAATATCAACCCTCCTGTCAGATGAAGAATGTGTTTATTCTGGCTGAACTAAAAGATATCAATTACTTTCTTTGAGGAGGCAGAACAGACCATATAGCAGAAACCATTTGGAAATGCTTCACCTTATGTTTGTTGATCTGCGACCATTCCCTCAAAGAAAATTTTCTCCTACCCAACTGAGCTATTGTTTATGGATGGCCCCAAGTTCAGTCTGCCTTCTATACAGGACTGTACATTTCATGGAGACTCGACTCCTCATTGTAAAATATATTTTAAGTGTTTAAAACTATTTTAAAGTAACTAAAACTGAGAGTCATGCACAAAACTTGTCGATAAAGTTCTTATGGGATAAAAGCGTTGTGCCGCTATGGCGAAACACAGAGCTTCCTTCGTGATTAACACTGTGGCCAGTTGAGGACACGAAGGAATGGAGGGGAGTTGTTTGTTTTTTCCCCAGGAATGTGAAATAGGACTTTCGCTTTTCTTATTTAAGAATTCTGTGATGGCTCCTCTATACAGTTTAATCCATCTACTGATGTTCTCACCCACCGTGTGATCACCCATTCTGGAATAATCCCTATTTCCTTCAATATTTCTTGCCTCTCTCCTGGGAAATTTATATCTGATTCTGGCATCTGTTCCCTATCCTCTTTTGTGAACACTGAGGCGAAAAATCCATTTATTTTTTAGCAGTGTCTACGTCATCCGTCAATAAATTACCCTTTCCACCTCTAAGAGGTCCTAAAATCTACTTTACTGACCTCCTCTTCTTTATGCATTGCAATAATCTTTCATGATTATTTATCTTAACCTCATGTACATTTGTTCCTTTCTTTCTCTCTTTGCTTTCAGATTATTATTTTTTAACATTGAACCTCATTCCACATGTTCCCTGAACCTGATGTTTTATATCTTACGTTCTTGCTTTCCTTTCTTACGATTACTTTTTGCCATGCTTGTTCTTCTGTATTAGGATGTTAGTATGCTTTTCATCATATTATTTATTCCTAGCATAGCTGTGTAGGATGTACTTGCCACACTTATTTTTCTGTAGGTACCAATTCCCCTTGATGTTGTGTATTTAGACGGCATCATCTTTCCATTCCCTGTGAAAACAGGTTCTAAGATGCAAAGCTAGATGCGAGCTACACTCAGAGTACGACAGCTGCTCTGTTTGCACACCTCACCTTACTACCAGCAGGTAACTTACTGCTTTAAAAATTATTACAAGTATTGTCCTGGCTTCAAGCCCACTTGAACGCTCAGTCAACAACAGTTACTCCAAAGTTTCACTAATTTTCTCATGTTTCTTCTTTCCTCCCTCCCTTTTTTTTCTTTTGTTTTGCTAGTTGAAATAAAGAAGGATGAAGCAGATTACAGCCATTGGGCCAACTCCCACTGACGCCTGCAAACTTCTCCGCGTAATAGTTCCTAAAACGAGCCCTCTCTTCAGATTTTCAGTTACCTTCTGGGTGCTGCTCCGCATACCACGGGAGATTTGTAATCTCAGTCAAAACTGGCTCTGGAATCAATTCGCTGGCTATGAGATTTACATGAAAGTTAAAATTTACAAAAGAAAAAAAAAAACATTCTCCTAGAAGGCATATTTGGAAAAGCAAAATTTGCTGGCAATGTGAACCAGAATCAGGCATCTTCAATTCTAGTGACATATAAAAAAATCAAAATACAAATCATAGAAAGGATATGAACGTGCTGGTATAGCTATCATAATTAAAAGGTTTTTAAACAACAAATTAAAAATGCTTGTAACTAAATTCTTGCTGATCTGTTTACTTAGCTTCCTCATCCAAGAATTAATCAAAACTGTTTTTTCCGGATAATTCACACACACACATATATATACACACACATACACACAATGCCACTCTTTATAATAATTGATCATTGGTCTAATTTCTTCTTTATCACATTTAGTCAGCACGTTTGCTTCCCAGAATACCCTTCTCCATCACCTCTCATTCTGTACTCTTTTTAGAGCTATTAAACATGCTTAAGACCACAATCACATAGTAAAAGTTTGCAGCATAAAGAAATGTACCGGAGTACTCTGATTTTAGTTAAAAAGAAATATAATCTAATTAAAGTACTCATGGTTCCTGTTAAATGCATGCTCTGTATCTTTTTATTTCACATGGTACAAGGATCAAAGCATGGACCTAGTATACTATCAGCCTTGTATAGTGTGAGAACTGATGCTGTCCTTAATTCAGACCATATGGTAAGATGTATCTATTGGCATGATGCTGTGGAGAATTACTGTACCCTCCTGTCATACCCTTTTTATCATTTCCATTGGAACTGTTTTATATTTGATTTTGTGTATTCTGTGCATCTGACCACACATGCTAAATCCAGAGCAGTACCAGAGGCGGAAGGCTGGGGACAAGAATAGAGAAGTCGTTACAGAAACTGTCAGAAGTAGTCTCGACAAAGAGAATTAAAAATTTAACTACAAAAGTAAAAATTATTTTTTGCTTCAAGGCTATCACGCCTTCCTACAGAAAGCAATGATCATTTGCTCTCCCGGGCACGACCGTAGCTACAGAGAAAAGCCTTACAAGAAATCTGTTGCAGAAACGCAGACGGCAGTCAGTTTTGACCAACAACGCGCAGGCAAAGCTCTGCCTGTGGCTGAGCTCGAATGCAGCCCGGCATTAAGGCTCAGCCACCTCTGAGCCCCGACGGTTGCAGCTTTCTCTATTTTTTGTAGGGGAATACACCAAGCCCTAACAAAGTAAGCTGATCTTATTTAGCCAACGCCTTCTTTGATTCAACACCTCTATACACTGCAAAGTTCAGACTTAAGGTACATACGGGCTCAAAACGATTATTAATTATCCAGCTAACTCGGCATTGTTTTACACATTCTGTGCCTTAACTAGAGAGCATAACAAAACCATTGTTTTTGCCTGTTTAACGGACCATGACTGGAGCAGCTATGTAAATGACCTAGTAATTCAACAAATTTGTTTTGTTTCACAGATTTTCCCACATGTATACTTTCCAGCTGTAATGCAAATCTATTCCACATCCAGGCCAGTCGTGTCCCCCAGAAGCGCGCTCCTACCTTTAGGTGTATGCTCGCCCATTACGTGACTGCAAACAGCTCGGGGAAAAGAGGAAGATTGTCCCTAATTCACAAACCCAGGGTTTTTTGGTGATGGGTGTGCGGGGGTTTTTTGTTGGAGTTTTTTTGGGAGGTGTTTGCCTTTTAAATGCCTATCAATGGTTTTCCTGGTGGGGTAAGGTTTTCTAGAAATTGGATTTTTTTTCCTCTCTATGAATATTTTAAGGAAGTCACTTATAGGTTTCTTTTAATGCTCAAACAGGTGTGAGCTCAAATTCCCTCTGCCACTAATATCAGCTCAGCTGGAGAACAGCAGCAAATGCTTATTTGAAAGCCAGACTACATTCATCTATATAAAGGGCAGAAGCTTATTAACCATTAAAGCACCTTCTGGGTGATACTTTAAAAGCTGTTTCTCTATTAATGTGCTTGCAATGCAGAAAAATGCCATGTCTCAAGCTATAAAAAAACCAGAGCCTTGGAGCCCGGCTGAACCCGCGTGGCCCTGCACCATTTGCGTTTTGGTTCGGCGAAGCCCGACGGAGGTTTCGGAGCCAGCCTTGCAGCCTTGCTTCACCAGGAGCAGCAATCACCCAACGCCTGCCCAGGCTCCGGGGTTTTAACTCGGCGACTCCGCGCTGCATGACCCGGTCCCCGCTCCGGGACCACCCCACCGGCGCGCTCCACAACCTCCGGGTCCGCAGAAGGTCACCGCGGCGGAGAGGCCCGGATTACTGGCAGGAGGGACCTTCCTT
>NW_009637530.1:0-9069 GCF_000690535.1 Cariama cristata | reverse complement strand
AGGATAACTTCAGGCGATGTTTTGCAAACTTACAATTCGTACTCCAGATACAGATCAAATACGTTTGCAGTTCAATGCAAATTTTTCACACAGCTTTACTCTATGCCACACTACGCAGAATACAACTGTCGTGCAAAATAACTTATTAAAAACGCTTGGACTTGTTTAAGAGCAAAATACAATGGAATGTAAACTTCACTGAAAACTATGTAGTACAAAATAATATTTCAATTCTTTGCTCAGCATGCAGACATTAATTGCCACAGTCTACAGTTTCTATTTATACATCTGCTGCTCGTTCCCCAAATAAATGGAAACGTCCTTGTAATTTCTTTTCTTCCAGACTGTACGAGAGGCTGGGGCTGAATGCTGAAGCTCACAATCCTGACTGGCAGCACTTGCAAGATTGACTTGCTGCAAAACGTATTAACTCTTGCTTGGGAACTGTAACATATTTATATCTCCATCTACAAAAAGCTTTTCAGCACAGATTTCTTTCTGTAATTTCGTTCATAGGCAAGTGAGACAAGAGAAGCAGCAGGCACATTCCAGGACACGAAGGGATACGTGAGGCAGTGTCTTCTACAAAGCATTTTTAAAGGCATCTTTCAAGGCCCCAGCTGACAGTAAATCGTGTGATTTTCATTGTGGTTATCTCAGAAAGCTAAAGTGCTACATCTGAGCTCCTCAGGTCTCAGCCTTGACACCCTGCATAGTTAAACTCAAACTGTTGCTCAGGGTTATCCAGAAGCACTTCTACTTTGTTCTGCAGAAACCACTAAAACTAATCCAGAAAAAAAGGCTGGAAGAAATCCTGTCCAGCTGTTCCTGGGTAAGGGGAGGAAGGAACACAGAGCCTTAACTTACATGTAAATTTGGATACACATCCATTAAAAAGCAGAACAGACCATGTCTGAAATCAGTTGCCGCTTTGTAATTCAGTTATTGGAGATGCATTTACAGTGCCCTGCTCTCGGAATATACAAGGGGCACACAGATTTCCCAGATTAGTGCTGGTTTTCAAGTTTGGAGACATTGAAAATGAGATATTTTGGTTGGTGAAACAATTCTAGATTTGGCAAAAACACCCTCAACAGATTACTCTTCCTAGATTTAGACTGAAAACCTGTCTCAGATCTTCCCCTCTGAACTCCAATGGGGATGGGAAGAACAAGAGTTCGGTATCCATACAGCATTCATCAGAGCGGTCGTAGGGGGAGTTAAGAGAGCTTAGAGGTGAATAAAAACATAGAACCCAAAAAACCTGAGATGCCAGATGCAGATTTGGAGGCATGACACATCAAACACGCCAAAGAGCGCAAACTTGGCAGCTGAATTCAGGTTTTCAGACCTTTCTCTAAACAGCCCCAAAGCCTGCCCTCCCACCCCCCCAGCAAGCTGGAGCCCACCGCAGCTGTGGGAAGCAGTCCTGCACGGTGGGACTTGTCTTCTCCAGGTCACAGCAGGTATCTATAGAAATAGCAAAGCTGCTGGTGGCCCCAGCACGTTTTCCATCCATGACCCCAGGACCAAGTCAAAGGCCTTGTAGCCCAGCCACAACCACGCTGCAGTTTCCTTTGGGGACGCGGCCGTCGTCACGCTTGATAAGGAGTTCGGATACCAGCACCTATCCCTTCCCCAGCAGTACGGGAGTTGGATCCCTACTGCATCCACCCCAAACTGCCTCATTTCCCAGTGGAAACGAGCATGGTCAGGTCACTCCTAACATTTTCCACCCGGCTGGGGATTACCTGGCTGCTCCGCGGTTGGGAGAGCACCGGACGAGAGAACGCTCTCCCCCTTCGGAAGTGCTCGCCTGTCACACGTCGTTCTTTCGGGGACTTCTCCTAAAACTGCAGGTGCTGGGTTGTGTCAGCCACACGAATGTAAAATACCTTAAATGAAAACTGGAGTCTAGAAATTCCAGTTCTTTGGTTTCTGAAGGCTTTTCCTGACCTTCTTCCTTGTTACAGCCAGTTTTTCTGTTATTAAAACTCACCTTAGCTAATGCTATAGCTAGGCACAGTCACAGATTGTTCCGGAAAAACATAATTCTGCTGGTGATTCCTGAAAATTCACCTTTAAAAAAAAAGCAGTCACGTGTTTCTTTCTGTATATCACACAGAATGAACTTTTTTCCAAATATAATAGTAGTTTCTCTGTTTTCTATCCACCATAAGTTGCCAGGCTCCTTCAGCAGTGCGTTGCCCTGGAAAGGCTTTAGGAAACAGTAAGAAAAAAGCAGACACCACCACTAAGCTAAGTAAGTGGCTCCTGAGCGTGCGTTCCCATAACGCAGGTGACCCATATGAAGCATCACAACCGCGATTTCCCCAAGTGGTGGCATCTTTGGGTGCCCCTGAATGTGAGAACTGAGACACCATCAAACTCTCTTGCATTTTAAAATTACAGCTGAAAATTACTGAACAATTTTTGATATTTCCCTCACGGTTCCTCACGTACCTTCACTCCTCCAGCTGCAAAACGGGAACCAAAGCCACCTGACATAACAGAGGTGGTGTGAAAAAGAATTAATGTTCGTGATGTGCCAGACACTAACTGAGAAAATCAAAAATCTGCCAGGATGAAATGTAATCTCATTTTAGGAAATGCTGAAATCATTTCTGCAGAAGGTTAAAAAAATAATAATCAGGCTGAGTCAGATACACAGCATGGAAAATTTCATCCCAAATGTTTACAGTTTAGCAATTGAAAGCAAGGTCTTATAATGCTGTGTTGGGTAAACTTAACTAATCTGCAGAAATTCCAGTTCTACTTATAATAACAGGAACAGAATCAAAGCTGTACGGATTAAAAGCAAACGCCACAGCAATATTCGTACGGAGACAAGTGCTATCATAGCATTAAAAATAATATTAAAAATTGGCATGCGTACAGAGTATCCAAAGAACTCAGGATGTTTTCCAGACAGTAATTCATCACAACTCACAATATCCCTGCAAAACTTACAGTGCATGTTCCTCAGACACATAAATAGGAAGGAGCATTTGAGCACAAAGACGTTAAACAACTTGCCAAGAGCACGCCGCAGATCGGCGGCCGAGCCGGGCTCCCCAGGAACCCCAGGCACGAGTCCCCTCCCGGCACGGTGGGCACCCCAGCACCCTGGTACTGCCCCAGCACCAGCACCGCTCGGCCGCTCCAGGCGCGAGAAAACATCACCTTCTCCAAAATAACAATGCTAAGAGGAAAACTATGACTTGGAGAATTTTAAAAGGAAAAGGGAAGAAACCAGAGGGGAAAATATTTATTTTGCGATACCAGTGCCAGTCTCTGGCAAACGCGGGCGCTGGCCCTCCCAAAAGCCCGTCAGGCAAGTGATCGTGCAAGAGCACAACCCAAAGCAGTGCAGCATTGCTTGAAGCAGACAACCAGGAGGGAAGTAAGAGTAAGTCATTGCATCTGCTCTTCGTTTTGTGTTTAGCAATAGAAAGAGAAAATAAACACAAGCAAAGATTTTTGTCTTCACATACTAGATCACTGACCAACTCCTACAATTATTAAGACGTTTACATTCAGTGACCTTACGCCCTTTTAGAGAGTCTCAAAGCAATATGAGAAATTAAATACTGTCTTCTACTTAGTCGTGCAGGAACTTTTTCAATAAGCTATCTAAAACCACTACTGTGAACACCAGAAATATTACATGCGGAGGGGAGGAGTACACAAACTGTCCACGCAACAAAATAAGAAAAGTGCTTTAGATCTTTTCTAGTCTCATTTTTACTGCATTCAACAAACTGGGTTAAATCAGCTTTGTAAGCCGCCGGGGAAGTCTTCTCCCGCCGCAAGTTTCTCCCCACCATACCCTCTGCTGTGACTGCCTGTCCGGTGGACAGCGGCCGGTGACCAAAAGCGTTCACAAGGCTTCACCTTGTGCGGCGTGCTGGGTTAAATTCAGGGTGGTTAGAGCACTTTGAAGCAACACAAACCTAAATATTCCTGGTAGGCAAACCAAGGAGAGGAACTGAATTATAATGAACCAACAGCTGTCACAATATGACCACAGTAACCAAATCAAAATATCAACTGCTAACCCAGATGAGATTCAAAGGTCACCACATAAGCCAGCAGCTTTCTTCAGCAGCGCCCGAAACCTCCATCTAATCCTTGCAGTGAAATGCTCCATTAAGCTACAGGGGGTTTAGAAGCAAGTTACCCTACACTGGTAAATGATTTAATGTGCTAGCAAGATATCCCCAGTAGTAGGATAAGAAACATTCCCAAAGAGCACACCTGGAAACGGGAGAGGCGATGAGAAGCAACACCCGATGTACCCTACCCGTCGCAGTTATCTGCCCAAGCACGTTTCATTGCTGGGCCACATAACTACTCTTCAGATACCCTTACGAAAACACAAAACACCTAGCAGGGTAGTGGGACTCCAGACGTGCACAAAGCAAGCGGTGTTTGAATACGTGCGAGCAGTAGTTTGAGGAGTCGAGTAATGCATGCAGCTCTGCAACTTCTCTCGGCTCCTCCCCAGGGGGTTTGCTCCAAAGGCTAACGCACAGGCTCCCTGCTAGACACTGGCCACGTAAAAAAGTATTTTAAAAACAAATATCTGAAAAATAAAATACAATATAAACCCTCATTTAAGAACACCCTGTCTGCAAACATTTGTGGTTCACAGGTACGAGGTCAGTAATACGTGCCCCCGGTAATGACAAAGCCTCTCTGGCCTGGAAAACCACTTCAACTCAGGAGCAACTCCATTGAAGTCAATGGTATACAGCAGTATAAAACCAGTTCAAGTTGGATGATTTTCAGGCTCTTTATCGGTTGCCAAGAGAAAGAGGAGCATGGAAAGAAAACGGCAGTGTGGCTTTGCAGGTGCCAGCTGCATACCACCCGAGTTCACAGGGACCTCTCCTTGGGGGAGCTGGAAGACCTGCCAGGAAAAGGGAAACGATAAAATACATTCAGAGTATCAGGAGTTGGAAGCCGGCACTCCAGGCAGCCTCTGTCCGAGTAAACAGCACCGTGCATTGTTCATCGCCACAATATTTAGATTTCTCCTAAACCCACAAATATAGACATGACCAGCGCAGACTGACAGCGGTCTTTGTCAGGGCAACGCCTCACGCAGGCGGCCCCTCACAGCAGCGACGTTAGTCACCACAGCGCCCGTCCTGGGGCCGCTTCACAGAATCCGTTTGGTGGGAAGAGACCTCTGGGATCATCGAGTCCAACCTTTGCCCTCACACCCCCATGCCAGCTAGACCACAGCACTGAGTGCCACGTCCAGTCTTTTCTTAAACCCCTCCAGGGATGGGGACTCCACCACCTCCCTGGGCAGCCCATCCCAATGCCCAACGACCCTTGCTGTGAAGAAATACCTCCTCATTTCTAGCCTGAACTTCCCCCGGCGCAGTTTCAGACCATGCCCTCTTGTCCTGTCACCAGTTGCCTGGGAGAAGGGACCGACCCCAACGTTGCTACGCCCTCCTTTCAGGTCGTTGCAGAGTGCGATCAGGTCTCCCCTCAGCCCCCGCTTCACTTCAGGGTACCCGCTGAAGCAGACCTCCCTCCCAGGTGTTTGAGAGGGAGGGAAACGTGCACGCATCCCAGCAGCCATCCCTCCTCCTCCAGCACTAATGCCCCGCGCCCAGGAGCGGAGCAAAACCGGGGAGTGAAGGGCTGCCTCAACAGGAAAAACGAAGAAAAGCCCACTCTAACGATCAGAGAATTATACTCCAGCGTGGTTGCAAAATGCCGTGGGTTGCGGGAGGCAGCTGACGGCCCCGGCAGCGCACACGCATTATTGCGCAATAGCACTCTTGTCAAAAGCTGTTAGTCACTTGCCATACGCTTGCACACGCATTAATCTGTGTGTGTAGGAACGTCGCTGGTCTTATTTCCAGCTGAAATTACCAAATCTCATAAAAACTAAAAAATTCCAGGGCACTTCAGGACCAGGCACAGTGAGGACACTGCCCGGCAAAACCCCTCTGACGGTGATGAGCTGGACCTAGAAACATCGGTGCTTCCAGAGCTCCTAATCAGAGAATTACCTGGCTTAACGCTTTAACCAGGTGCCTCTAAATGTGTGTTTGTAAAACAACTATTTCTTAAACCAAGTGAAACCAGTATTTTCACTAAGATTGGCAAAAACAATCAGAGTCAGGAATGAGATTTTTCTGTAACCCAAGGGCAGGCAGGAGAAGGAGACTTTTAAGTTCTAAAGACTCAAATTAAAGGTTAAACTTGAAAGCACCACGCGGCCCCGTGGGTTTCACAGAAGTGTGTGGCTATTTGCAAAGTGTCTCTGTGCACTACCCAAGCCCCATGGCGTGAGTTAAGAAGGGAGTGTTGAAATTTCCATGCTTTTTTTGGCTTATATTAGACCCTTTAAAACTGTTGTAACCATGTTTTGTACGTGAATACATACAAATGACTACAAGCTCCAACATTGTCCCGTATGTTAAACAACTCACAAATATTTCCCAATATTAAAAGACAAGGCATATTTTAGGGCCATATATTAGAGCTGAAGAATGATATATCGCAGTTACAGCTCCATGTTTTTTTTGGCTCGCATTCAATCCTTTAAAGCAAAGCATTTGGTTAGTTCATTGACAACTGCAGAAGAAGGGTGTGATCTTGGCCAAGCATAAGCATTACTAATATTTTTACATCATATATTTACTTTAACCATACTCATTTATCAACCGTAATTAAAGAAAGTAGCTATCATTCACTTACAAATAATTACAGCCTCTCTCCATACTGCTATGCTGTTTGCTGCTAAGTTAAATGATTATTCAGGGGTGTCAAAACTTTCTATCATGGCATGTGGGGTGGAAGGAGGGTCCTTGCCAAACGCCCTGGGCAAAATCTCACTCCTTTAAAGCGGAACAGGCTGCAACTACCCTTGCCTGAAATCCAGGAGTTTGCAGCTCACAGGTCCCAGCAGGCAGCGATCCATCACGCTCCAAACCAAACAACGGCTTCGGTGTCCCTCACCAGTTAGTTATCTGCTCCCTTTTCTGAACGTATATTTATCATACTTCCAGAAATCCTTTTCTACTTTAAAAGTCCTGTTCAGAGCGTGGCCTTATTTTCTCTGCCAACTGGCCACTTCTTTGAAGAGGAAAGGCTGAGCCTTAGGAAACCACCATTTACCTCTTTCAGTAAATATTGCAGTTACTGCATCAAAAGCCATATCCCTCTCACAGCAAGAAAACACAGTCTGTCCAATAAACTTCATCAGTATACGTTTTTGAAACTGTACGATAGCTTAAAAAAAAAATCCACGTTCCCACCCTTATGCCAAGTACAATCAACCCCAAAAAGGAGGATCGGGGATTTAAGCCCTCAGAATTTTATTTCTGGTTCACTTATTCCACTTTCAACAACGCGGTCAAGTTAGGAAATTCGATTTCTTACTTTGTATTCTGGAATTGACAAAGGGAGGAGAGAGATTGTCATGCGACCCAAGGTCTCTGCTCGCCATATGATCATAGTGAGTCCCATCTCCATAGTTCTGTTAACAAATCGGGAAAAAACACAATTTTACATGTTTAAATGGCATTTTTCAAAATCTTCAGGTCCATACTTCCCTTCTAAGTTTTAAGGCAGCCGTAAGAAATATTGTTCCTTTTACTGTTTTCCCCTATTGATTCTGCTGGGAGTGATGTGTTCCAGAACGTTTTTTAAAGCTGTTTCAAATTTTTATTTCATTAGTAATTGACTTCGGTTTGCTGTGTGGATAATCCTGAATGGGCGACTGAGATGAGGTTCCTGGAATTTTGTGCTGTGCAATTCAGCATAAAGCCCTCTCTTAGCATAAAAGTCTTCTCGCCCATACCATAATGCAAGAACAGCAAATAAATACTTCTTTTCATGTTTTGCTTTTTAAATCTCTTTTTCGGTAGAAATTTGCCATCTTAATTGCCTCACTGCTATATACACACACTGGACTATAAAAAAAACTTAGAATTTTTTTCACAGTGGGTGCGGAAAGTTAGTTCTTACTGGAAAAATAACCCTGCCTAGTGCTCATCCTTCGCACGTGCAATTCTGTGCGGGGCTAGCGAGGGGCAGCGAGCCCCCCCTGCCCTGCACCCCGCACCACCTTCTTACCCCTCTGCACTTCTTCGGAGATCAACGGCATCAGACGCTACCCACAGAGTCAAGGAAGGGTAAAAGAACTTGCTGGGATCGGACCCCTAATTTTTGAAACAGCCTTGGTGTAACCTTCTGCTTTCAGTCACTCGGTTAGCAAAATCTTAAATTTAACTACAAATAGCCGGCCAAGCACAGCAGTTATGTAATGTTTTGTTTCTTCGGTTCAGAGGAACTCATGAGAAACTAATTCTCCCGACGTGGAAATCCCATCGTCATTTTACAAAGAAGGAAAGAGAGAGGTCAGGCTGTTTGCAGAATAACACTGCAAGTTAATGCACAGTCTTGACTGAAACTCCAGAATTCTTCCCAGGCTCATGCTCTTTTCTTTATATCTCAAAACTTAATTGTACACTCACATTCAAGTTTTTGCATGCATAAATAATTGTGTGTGCAAATTTAGAATTTACTTTTCAAAACATTTTTCCCTCGGAAGCAATACAAGTGTCAAGTAAAAAAAAGGGATAAAAATAAAACTGACAGATGTGAGCAGTAATGACGTAATGGATGCTAAGCAGGATGGAATAAGAAAAGGTGTCGGGCTTCCCTCCCTCGGCGGCAGGGCCGGGGTCCCCCCGCTACGCCATAAAGGGGGGACCCCCCTCAGCTGCCCGCGGTGCGGTGCGGCGCTGCAGACGCCCACTGAAAACCTCAGCTGGCGTAAATGTCCGCGACCTGCCCCGAGGGGAAAGGACGACTGAGGCCAAACAGGGCAACCACGTTTCCCCTCGACAGCCAGACACTCGAGGGCACGGAGCTCCCGGCAGCGCTGCTGGTGAGCCCTGATCCTTCACGTTAATTAGAAAACAATTAAAAAGCAATTTAAACAAACTGTTTAAATAAGGGCATAAGTAAGAGCGAAGCCACTTTTTGCCCAGCGTAAGTGTACTTCATGCGTTTGCAGGAAGTAAACAGAAATAA
>NW_009637529.1:39456-46682 GCF_000690535.1 Cariama cristata | reverse complement strand
CCTCGCGTTCCCCGTCCCCGTTTTGCGCTGCTCGGCGGTGTTTCCTGAGGGGTGTCTGAGGCAGGAGGCGGTGAAAGGGAAGGGATCGGGAGATGGGACGGGGCCTGGCCACCGGTAACCAGCGCTCTGCTGGGGTGGTTTGTTGGGCAGCTGGAAAGGAGCAGACACAAAATGTGGGCACTGCCATATGAACTCTAAGCACGTATCCCAGTTCAAGCCTTGTGCTGCCTTTTAAAGGCTATGGTTTTGCCTAAGAAGCTGCAGGTGGTTTGAAACTAACATGTTTTTCTTGGGAAAGTTTATTTTGGTGGTTTGAAACTAACATGTTTTTCTTGGGAAAGTTTATTTTACATCTATGTAATTCCGACACAGTGTTAATAGGCACAGGGATAGTAGTCTTGGTACATTTGTTTTGCTATGGAGAATGTTGTCAAGGGTTAAAAAGCTATGACCTAGGCAAGTTTAAGTATTTATATTTACTGTGGGTGAAATGTGCTTCCATCCACCCCCTTTCCCTGGAGATGTTGGCATTTACAGTGACAATAAAGTAAAAGAATTACTGTTCAGGCTGGTTTTCCCTCCCTCACTGAATATAATGGTAAAACAATGGTATTAAGACTTAAAAAGCATAATCTTGTGAATTACAAAGACGTGTAGTGATAAAAGCTTTAGCTTTGAAGGAAATTTGACTATGCTGTATGAGGCTGGAGGTGGTGGTCAGTTACACTAACAGGCCACAGTGTCTGGATGTCTCTTGCAAAGTTTAGTTTGATCCCTCTAAAAGTCCCTGAGGGGCTGGTGTTTTTTAGCCTTAGTTTCAGCTTAGAAATACTTTTGGTGAGGAAAAAAATGCTACATCTGATGGGCCTCTTAATTGTGTGCTATAAAAACAGTTCAAGAAGAAAAGGGGGAGGAAAAAACCAAGCGGTTTGAAATACTACTTCATTTTTTTAAGTAATTTTTAACAAACTTGTTACCCAACTTATGTTTCCATTTCTCTTGATGACATGTTTGAAAATATGTTCTTTCTAAAGGTGATGGACATTTATGTTTGATATCATTCTTTGATGTTATTTCTCCAAGGGGGATGACGGGAACCTATCTTGTAACATTTGCTGACATTCACAAATCTGTTGTTTGTCAGCTGTTTCTGCCTTTGAAGGACATGAAATTAATTTGTGTCCTGATCTGTTCTGAAATTGGGTTCCTCATCTGTTGTCTAGTGGTTCAGAAAGTCTCCTCGCTTCTCAGGTTTGTGGTGCCCTTGCTCTGAGTACACTTGAAGGGAGACTGCAAAACAGCTAGATACCCAACAGTAGTACCAGATGTGCATAAGTGAACTAAGACTAAGGCAAATCCAGTTGTGTTTTCTGGAGGTAGATACTGTTTTGATCAGTAGTTAGGCAACCCATCAAGTTGCTTATCTGACAGTACCTCTTCCTGAGACAAAGGAAATGTAGTCTCTAAAATCATTAGATGCTTTATTTGTCACTGCAGCAGTTAGATTCCATTGTATAAAAGTAAAGATGTATAAAATGGAAGTTACAGCTGAAAAGGCAAAATCAGATTATAAAAATCTAATATTCTGACATGATCTTTAAAGGAAGATAGTGCAAGCTACTCTGTATACTTAGGTTAAAAGATAAAAAAGTTCTTAAAGTATGCCCGAACGCTATTTTTTGTGCCAAAGCTTAAGAGCTGAGTCTCTGAGCTCCTAACATGCAGTGTTTTGCTGAAACAAGATGTTTTCTGCATATAGCCTAGGTCAGTGGTAGCCTGCGTCATCACTGATCCTAAGGATTATAGCTGTGACAGATAGAATTTTTTCATACTGTGTTACAGGTCATCTTAAGCTTTCCACTAAACCCCTGTCCTCAAGTTAGAGCAACAAATACAAATTACAGTCCTTTCTGTCAGCAATCTGACTGATAACATAGGATGTAACATTCAGGCAGTAATTTTTGCAGGAAATGTGTTTTCTGTTTAAGTCAGAAAATAGTTTTAGGTGCCCAGTTATGGTTAGACAATAGGATATTACCTGTAAGGAAGATGGAACAATGACAAATATGGTGCTTTTAATAGTATAACTGAAATGGCCACAAAAGAATTAAAATAATTGGAGAACCTGGAAACAAAAGAAGAAAAGCTGTTGAATTTTAGAACTAAAGAACTAATCTCACAGGTATGTTGGAATCTGCATTTTTTTATATCCTTAAGTCATTTAAAGGTGTTCGTGCACACTGGGGAAGTGGTAATAAAGACTAGATTCAGATTACCAATGACGAGCATTTGACAGATCTGCTAAGATACCAGGAAAATATGTTTATGCTTATATATCACCTCAGGAACTAAGAACAATATGTGTCAGAGATGTTCCAAGACACAGTAAATAGGCTAATTATATTGAAATACTGATCTTCATAGAATTCAGTGTTTAGAAATGGATTGTGTAAGGTCATTCACCCAGCCTCCAGCTGAAAGTTAAGTTAATTTTTATTATAACCTTTAATATTAACAGTAAGGCTCTTATGGAAAATTAACTACTTAAAGCATTTTTGGTCTGCTTTCTCATTCCAGTGAACCTTTTTAACAGCCTCTTCCCTTCTACAAAGAAGATGCTCTCCTCTCATCATCCAGTAATCCAGCCTTCAGCAGTTTACTTCTGGTCTCGCACTGCAAAACGCCATGATGCAGAATGATGAGCATGTATGGCTAGAGGACCACATCACTTGGGAAGACCTCAACGTGAGTTTTCTTAACACAGAATTACAGCTAGAGTGAACAAGTGAAGGCACATTGATTTTGCAGAAGTTTACACTTTCTAAGCTGCATCGTGCAAAAGCAGAAACTGGAGCATAGTGCTTTATTTATGTTGGGCTTTTCATTTATATGATTAAGTGGTCAAAGACAAGAGGGATGGAGGAGCAAGCAGAAGTTAATCTATCTTTACAGCAGGAGAGAGAGGAATGAAAAGAGAAGGGGAAAAGGGAGTTGAATGCTACCCCTTCCTGCTAGAATCCTCGTTCTGCTGGCCCTTGTACATGGCACACATATCTGCCCTCTGGGGAGCAGTGATGCCAGCCCAGTGTCTCAAGACCAACAGAAACAAAGGAGACAAAGACAGCATCAGCAATTGCATTTAAGGATTTTACATGGGACTCAGAGTACAAGTTTCAACAGGGAGGGGCAAACAGATGGGCCTCATCTTGTTTCTCAAGTGTCTGTGGTCTAGTTTATAGTAAGACTTGTGTGTTGGTAGCCATGTCCGGTAGGAAACTAAATGTGTCCAGCCCTGTTTTCTGACCCTGAGGCCAAGTGGCATGCAATGAGCTGCATCCATGCTATTAAACCCTGCAAAACTGGGTGGCTGCTGCCAGACTCCCAGTGAGGAACAGTGCCTCTGGTGGTTCCCAGAACCTGGGGTTTGCTTGGTGGAGAGCAAGCCCACCTGGGGCAAGGCTGCACTAGGACCTCCTGAACAGCGTGACTGCCCACGGTTCAGTGCCAATGCCTGGGAATAGGCCATGGCATGTTTCATTCCACAGTGTGCCTGCCCCCCATATCTGTCTTTCTAGCAAGGGCATGAATCCTGCTAAGGCAGTAAGAATAAATTGGACTGTCTATTTAAGACTAAGTATTTACAAGCTGTTGTGTTTTTTTAATTAAATATTTTTCTCCCTCTGGATTATGGATCTGATTAGTTTTGCAGGTAGTTACCTTGGAAGTAAGAAAACCCAGGTAAGGGAGGGGGAGGTGTTAGTTATTCGGAAGAGTGTATCCTAGATCACAAGCAAGGACAGCAAGTGCTCAAAACTACCTTATTGTTTTCTACAAAGGACTATTTTAATATTTCTAATTGCACCAAGCCCCCAAAAGTTACCATTCCATCTATATGTGCTTTCACCTTACCCCTTGGGGTTTTTTATAACAAGAAAACCAAAATACAGCTCAGATACGAGTCCTGTATGTAATCTAATAGTCAGTGTTAGACTAAAGTTTTAAACAATGCCTGGTTTGCTTTTCAGCAGAGGATTTCTCTCAGTGCTACTAGGGAAGAAAATTGCTTTGAAACTGCTGAAATAAGCAGTTAGTCCCTCCTGGTTCTCTGCTTGTCCTGCGCTTCTTTCAATAGGCTTGTATTGCTTGTATCTCCTGCAAGGAATGTGCACAGTTAGTTGCTGAAAGACATTTAAATGTGACACTTAGCATGTAACCAGTGCATAAGAGAACTAAGAATGTATTCATAACATGTATTCTCTCTCCTCCTTCCCTTTTCAATTCTATCTAACAGTTAACAGCCATAGGTCAGTAGTGGTGACTAAAGCCTGGTTAATGAGAAGGCTCCATTGCTTACTGGAGTACTCTTGCTCTGTGGAGGTGTTTCTTTCTCACCACTGCCTGTGAAGGGTGAGCATACTCTTGACTCAGGAGTCTTAGTGCAGTCTTAAAGTTTCATGAGAAACATCCAGATTAATAATGCAGTAACATGTGCTTCTGTTTAACTACTTGCCTGCATGCTCAGCACCTTTTTCTCAAAGAATTTATTTATCAATTATTTAATGAAGAATTTTAATGATTAATTCTTGGTCTGTCAGTCATTCTCAAACACTTCTTGTAAGAGTTTTAGAGCTAAATTAAATTTCTGTTTGTTAGGTTTTACTGCATATATAAATCACATCATGCAGTTTGAGTTTGCTTACTGCTTACAGGCAGTTCCCAGGCCTTCTAGTGTTACTATTTGTGCTTAAGAGCACAGAATGTAATTCTCTGTGAAAGTCTTTAACATTTGCGTATTTTCCAATGGTTTTGTGGCTTAAGCCAGTAATCTCATTTTCTTGAATATTTGCCAGAATATTTGTGAACAATAAAAAAGAAACAAAAATATAGCTAATCAAATTTAAGTTGTTGGTTTTGTTAATTTAAACTAATATTTTTGACAGTTCCTTAAACTGTTTTTAATCCTAGAAACTAGCAACTTACTTGTAAAGGACAAAAGCCCCAATGGCGGCAAACACTGCCAACAAACCAAGGAAGATAAAGACACCTTCTGTTGTTCCTGATGACGATCCTAGAGTTCAGAAAGTAGTTTGATTAAAAGTTAGCCTCAGTTTTACAGTGAGAGAGATTTTCTAAAGAAAACGTCATTTTTGCTTGATTGCTGTACAGATTGAAGTACACATAGTATTTCTAATATGCTAAGCGCTGGAGGTCAGTGGCTTTGGCAGGAGGTAGTGCTTTCAGGTCCTAATCGGTTTAATTCTCGGTTCCAGCAGAGTGGGAGTTGGGGTTTGCCAGTTTTCTCATATGAGCCCTGCTCCCGAGACACACGGCTGCCCTTCCAGCACGGAATGGAATGGAGGGTCTTGCTGGCCCCCCACGAGATGAAGCTAATTTGCTCCTTGCCAGTTGCTATGCTAGGGAAGTGTTTGCACTGGGAATAGAAGAGATGCAGTCTGTTTATAAGTTTTCATGTTAGAATCAGTTTAAGCTTTCTCTTAGGGATGATGGCCGGGGGAAAGGGGATTTTTAAAAAGGAGTTTCTTAAATGTTATTGTTTGTTGCAGTCGCATGTGCTAAGATGGCAGAGCGTGGCTGAGAACTTGATGGACTTGGGCTTGTTTGCCTTATCCAAGAGCTGAGGGCTCTGCTTTTTTAACGTGCTCATTCTGGGAAATTAACTTTGGGCTCTGCCTGTCATTGAACTCTAACTTCTGGTTTGCCATCAACCATTTCACTCACATCTACTGATAATTCCATCATGTCTGATGGAAGAAGCCAAATCATTACAAGTATTTTTTTTTATTTGTGTTAAATACCTTAATTTTCCAGTCCACAGGCTGGCTTACCTTTCCAGTTATTAATTTATAATTGCTGTCTATGAAAATCGAGATATCAAATCAAGGTTTACTATTTATTGGTACATGTGCCTCATATAATTCTGGGTTTTGATACAATTGTTTGTGAAGGCTTGACCTCATTCCCAGTTTACACAATGTATTTGCTGAGACTGTAGGGATTTACCTTATTTTTTGAATAAAGTAGGTCCTTGGACTGGTTCACAAAGCAAGACAAACTGATAGGATGGGTCTAAATTGTAGGACTGCAACCCATTCAACAGCAGTTTAAGCAAGTTAAGAGCGGATGTTTTGTGCAATGCCTACACAAACCAGGCACAATCCTGCCAAATTTCAAGGGCCAGATGTTTAGGCACCAAATACTCAGGCACCAAATTATGGGATTTTCAGAAATTCATAAATGCTTGCTTTCTCTTGAAATGAGTGGAAAATTGTGGCACATGAGAAATGTTTGCAAACATTAGATGGGCTCCTCCAGAAAGTGACTCAAACCGGCAACCTCTCTTGATTCTAATTCTGCTCTGTTTATATCAGAAGCCCCAAAGTACAACTTAGCTTTGCCGTCTGGAGGAAACCTAGGAAGACCAGCCTTGCTGGGCTAAAGTTAGCCTCTGTGAATACAGTTTTGAAAAATCTTGCTGCATGCTTATTTTCATCTTGAGGAGCTGGAATGCACTTACAGGTCAGGCGTTGTGCCTTGATCATCAAGAACTGATTTCGGTACAGCTAAATTTGTACCTGGATTAAATAAAATCAGCCAAAAATACTGTGGCAAATGACTACAAAGGGTCAGTTGTTTGGCTGTTGGTAATTAAAAAGTTCAGAAGAGTCACTAGGACATTGTAGTTGGAGGTCAGGGGGGCAATGGAGTGGAAGCACAGAAACAGCATGATCATTTAGACTTCTGACTGAGGCTAAGTTTAATGCCTGGTTCTGTCAAAGACTGCTTGGATAACCATGAGCAAGACACAGTGACACTCATCCAACCAAAGGTAAACCTCCTGTTCTGAGATAGTTACCCTGGGCAGGCTCTGTAGTCAACGAATTGTTACACAGATCTTTCCAGAACCTGATTCATCTTATCCTCATGTAGAAATAGAAACCTAGTCAAGGTCAGTAGGCTACAAAGAGGGCCCAGGGCAGCCAGCTCAGCTGCAGAGTTTGATTCTCTCTTGAGTGAGCTGAGTTCTTTTCTGTTTCTCCTATTTTTCCATGTGTGGAGTAAGCCGTCTGGCATGTCCTCCACCTGCTTTTCTGCCCAACAGAGTTATTCTGTGGAATAATATATTATGGCTTAAGAACTGTTCATATACTGTGATACTGAAGAGTTTGTATAATTACTGTACTCAATGGATCGTAAACATAAATCAA